>NC_057813.1:232922126-232982969 GCF_018294505.1 Triticum aestivum
GCGCCCCCGCGCGTCCTCCGCCGATCTCGTGCCGGCCCAGCAGCCCACCGCGGCCTCGTCCCCGTGGCCCGCGAAGCGCCTCCTCTGCAACCTGGGCCAGGCCCGTGATGAGATGACCTCTTTTCCCCGCCCTGTGCGCCGTTTAGCTAATCGACGCTCAGATGTTTTTCCCTAAAAAACGGCCGAGTCCTGTAAATTTGCATATTCTAGTGCTATATTTGACCTGTCATAACTTGATGCATACTGCTCCGTTTCGTGCGTGTAATATGTCAATATGTTCATTGTCAGATGCTCTACATTTCATTCCATTGCATCATGTTCATTTGAGTCCATCTTGATGCCTGAATCATCGTTGCAAGAGTGTTATATGATGTTAATCTGCTGGAACTGTTATAACTTGGTGTTTTGTCATTTTTGCCTTGTTTGATGTGTGCATCCTATGAGGTTGATGTCTACATATGTTTTGTGCTACATCATTCCATATTTACAGAGGTGCTTGCCATTTATTTTTGTGATCAATGTGGTGACTAGCACAAGCATGCAAACTAGGCTTCATGATGTTGCTGATTTCAGTCCCTGTTCTGCTGTTATTTTTATTCCATATAAACTTGATGCTACAGAGAGATCCAGGCATATTTTGAGATATTTCAGTAAGGATGTTTTGAACATATGGTTTTTCTCTAGCCATGCATGCCCCTGTTTGCAATTATGGAGTAGCCTAGCATGTCATTTTCTTGCTCTATTTTTGCTATAAAATGTTTCCTGGCAGATTGTTTACATGTTATTCAATTTTGTCAAGGTTGTTGTAGTTGATCCTTGCATGCTACGAACTTGTTCTTGCCTTGGTTAGTTTCATAAACATGTCTTATTGCTCATGCTATGCTTATCTTGTCATGCAATATCTTGTGGTGAGCGAATCGAGCTCGTGAAGTAGTGTACTTGCTGTTGCTGTTTTGCTAGGCCGAATCTGTTATTTTGTGATGCTATGCAAACCTGCTGCTACAAGTCATTCTATGAATAATCTGGAGATGTTCACTAAGGATGTTTTGTTCTACATGTCATGCTCTATCCATCCATGCCCCTGGTTGCAATTATAGCTTGCTGTAACTTGTTCTAATCTTGCTCCAAAGTTGCTAAATAATGTTGATGTCAGCCTATTAACATTAAGTTCAGTTTTGCCATGTGTTTTGCTAGTGTTTCATGCACCCAATGAACTTGCTCTTGCCATTATTAGCTTCACAAACATGCCTTATTAATGTTGGTTGCCTTGTCATGCCATGTAAGGCTCTGTGGTGAGTGGTGCAAGCTCACCAACATGCCTACTTATTGTTGTTCCTGCCATGTATGAATCTGTCATATAACTTGCCATGTTTACATGGGTTCCATCATATCTTCTGATCCATTTGGCTCATGGTCAGTAAAGGACTTTTGTTCTATGCATTTAGTAGTAGCATGCCATGCCTTTGTTTGCCATGATAAGTTCCTGTAACATGTTGTTTGATAGCTCTAAACATTGCAACCTGATGTTATTTGTGCAAAGTCTGAAACTGTTATTATTTGCAATCTTGCCATGTGTGTTTGAGCATGTACTAGTGATTTCTGGAGATAGCTCAGTGTTCATGTTTTGTTATGCTTTACCTGTACATCATGTCCATGCCTTTTATTTTCATGTTGAGGTGCTGTAGCATATTGTTTTGGTGCTTGCAATATGCCTAGTTGCTGTTTTGGACAGATTGTTGGTATATCATGTTTGGAGTGTATGTGTTGAACCGTTGCTCCGTTTTGAGTGTGCTCTATATGAAACTTGCTTGATTTTGCATGTAGTTTCGTATTACCATGTTGCATTCATGTTTTGAGAGTGTTTGCTTGATGTTTGTATGCATTTTGCATCAATGCCATGTTTAACTTGTTTTGCTCATATCTTCTAGGTCGTAGCTCCAAACTAAATGAACTTTATATGTAACTTGACTAGAATTTCGTGTAGATCATCTTTGTGCATCTTAACTTGCTGTTTAACAACTTGAACATAAGGTTTATTCAGATCTGGACCAATTTCGAAATTTGCATATGAGGACTTACCGGAATTGTTATATGTTGTTTCCGGCCTCATTTAAACTTGCTTTGATGTGTTGTTCTTGTTTGCATCATCTCTTGCCATGAGTAGCTTCATGTAGATTTGTCATGCATCATGCTTGGTTGTGCATCATGTCATGTATATGTGTGGTGTGTTTACCATGTTGTGTGTTTCTTCTCAATAGTTGATGTTTTGTTGCGATCGTGAGGATTCGTTCGTCTACGTTTGGTTCGGCTTCATCCGTTCGTCTTCTTCATGGACTCGTTCTTCTTCCTTGCGGGATTTCAGGCAAGATGACCGTTACCCTGGATCTCACTACTATCATTGCTACGCTACTTGCTTCGTTCTATCGGTTTGCTGCGCTACCTATCTTTTGCTCTTCAAGCCTCCCCAAATTGCCATGAACCTCTAACCTTTGACACCCTTCCTAGCAAACCATTGCTCGGCTATGTTACCGCTTTGCTCAGCCCCTCTTATAGCGTTGTTAGTTGCAGGTGAAGTTTGTCGGTGTACTAGAGTAGGGGTACCCTAGTATCCCGAACTTGGGCACGGGCAGTCGCAGCACCCTGCGGCAAGGCTTGCCGGGTGACCGCCAAGGTCCTCCGTGGTTCCTTTGGAGCCATTCAAGAACAAAGTGTTCAAGCCAAGAAGACAAGGCCCCGGCAAGAGGAGCTTGCCGGGAAGGCCAACCAAGGCATCTCAAGGAACTTGCCGCGACGCGCCACGCGTCCCGGCAAGGCCCGGTGAGCGAAAAGCTTCGGGACGCGCCAAGACAACGATCGCGGCAAGGCACTTGCCGCGGCAAGCTACCACTCTGTACCCGCGCTCCAGCACACCCACCAACGTGTCGCCCTGGGGCCTTTCCAGGCGCGTGTGGCAAGAGGCTGTGCAGCCAGTGGTGCATGGTGGCAAGCGAAGCTGACAAGACTGCCATCATGGCGAGCGGTGGCGCCCCTGACGGTCCCTTTCTGCACTGTTTGGGCGATGCAGACGGGCATTTAATGCCTTTGTCCCCTGCCGTCAGGGTTAGGTAGGATACACTGTACAGGTAGCTGTACCAACCGCAATTCCTTTTCCATTTTTACCCTTATCTACGTTGCCACCTGTCGGTGACCCCTTCAGCATATAAAAGGAGGCCCATGCGCAACGTAGAGGGCGGGGAGGCAGAGAAAAGCACTCACGTTCGGTCTCGTTAGCAGCTAGTGTGTACTGTAGCACTCAGCGCTCCCGAGCAAGAACTCAATACACTCAGACGTACAGCAGTAGGAGTGTTATCTCTCTGGAGAGCTCCGAAGCTGGGTAAACTGCTCGTGTGCTTCGCCTCAATCTGCTCTTCGTGCGATCTCCGCCCCCCGCCGAACCGAAAGGGGCTCGGTCCGCCGGTCCCATAGGTGTTCGTGGATCAGTTTCCCCGACATGTTTGGTGCGCCAGGTAGGGGGCGTCGAGGTTGTGCGAACCTGATCCGGCGTTCACACGAGCTAGATCTTCACCTACTTCATCGACATGCCACCGAAGAAGGAGTCTTTGGCGGCAGCTGTTCCGTCCACGTCGATCCCACCATCACCGGAGCGAACGGGTGGTGGGGTAGACGCCAGCGGAAGAACGGACATCGACAAGGGAGCTCACGGTGCTGCCAAGTCCAAGGACAAGGCTGCGCAGACCTCGGCATCCGTACATGCACCGCGCCCATCTCAGGAGGCGCATGATCGACAGCGTCATGGTATTCGCAGTGCCATACGTTTGTTGGACCAAGATCGAGCTGGTGGATCTCAGGGTGCTCAATACCAGCATGCATGCCAACGTGCTGGCACGAGCGAGACACGGTCGCCTGGACGGGATACTGCTCCTTCTAACATAGTTAGAAGTCCGAGCATATCCCGCTCCTCGCACCGTTCGCCACTGCCACCCACCACTCCAGCAAAAGCTTTGGCGCGAGCTCAACTGCTCCTGGATTACCCTCCAATGGCAGACAAGATCGATGAATGGAGGGCCACCATTTAGAGTCTCATCGGCTTCGCCAACAGCGACACTCTGCGGCAGCCGAGTGCATCGCTGCCACGGCAGGACCACCAGGCACGAGCCGATGGCGACAAAACCGGTGGGGATGCGACCACCATGCACTCTCCACCCCGAAGACCAAGATTGCCGACTCACCGGATCCACCTCGACAGAGACTCCACCGCATCATCAGATCCACGAGCTCGTCGCAATCAGCGCCAAGTTCTTCACGAACAACAGCATGAAGACGCTCGTACTCGCATCGAGCGCCGAAGAGAAGCGCGGCGTCAATCAGACCAGCGCGCTGGGCCCTCTGTCGACATGCATGCGCCAGGGGAACCAGGCGACTTGCCGTACGCGGTAGGTTGCCCCGGTTCACTCGTGAGCTGCGGCAAGTCCAGTGGCCCAGCACGAAGAATTTCAAGCCAGGCGTGCCAGAGAAGTACGACGGCAAGTCGCATCCGTCGGAGTTCCTTAGCATCTACACCATCGCGGTGCAAGCTACCGGGGGGCGGGACGACAAGATCCTGGCCAACTACTTACCGCTGGTGCTCAAGCCCAATGTCAGATCTTGGCTCATGCACTTGCCGGACAACTCCATATCCTCCTGGGTAGACCTATGCCATCAGTTTGTCGGCGCCTTTACAGGCGGTCACAAGCCTCATGGCCAAGAGAGCGACCTTCATCTGCTCGCCTAGAAGGAAGGAGAGCCCTTGCGCAAGTATATTCAGAGAGTCAGCCGTGTACAGCACAACATCCCAGATGTCCACCCTGCCGCGGTAATCAGCGCGTTCCATCAGAACGTGCGAAACCGCAGGATGCGGGAGGAGATGGCGATGTGCAAGATCAGAGACGTCAGTGAGCTATATGCCCTGGCCGACAAGTGTGCACGTGTTGAGGAAGGAAGGAAACTCCCTGGAGAGAGTATAGGAGCAGGAGGATCTGATAGTGAGGAGACTGCCCCGGCAAAGAAAAACCGGCGGCGGAACAACAGGAAGAAGAAAGGCAAAGATGTGCTAGTCGTTGAGCAGTCCGGCAACGGAGGTGGTGCCAAGAAAGCCAAAGCTGGTAGCTCCGGCGAGGAGGCTGTGGCGGTCGCCGACAAGCAGGACGGCACCAACAAGCAGTACTGCAAGATCCACCGCACCAAGGGCCACGACCTCCAGAGCTGCAAGAAGGTTGAGCAGCTTGTCGAGCAGCAAAAGGCTGAATACGAGCGACGCGACAAGGAGAAGGCCCAGGAAGGTGCTGGAGGAGCCGGCAAGAAACATCCCGGCTGAGGAGGACGCCGCGGCAAGGCCAAGCAGTGGCAAGGAGACAGACCTCCCCGCGGCCGTGACAAGGATGAAGATGACGACGATGATGACGATATGGATGATGACGAAGCCGATGAGCAGGAGTTCTAGAAAGCCGCAGAGGTCTTGTGCATTGACGGCGGTGCTTCTCTGCATACTTCACACTGCCAGCTCAAGCAATGGGTGCGGGAAGTCAATGCAGCAGAACCACCCGTCGAGTCACGCAAGCCTCTGAAATGGTCCAGCACGCCTATCATCTTTGATATTGAGGACCACCCTGATCGCATAACTGTGGTCGGGTGCTTGCGATGTTGGTTTCACCAACTATCTGCAACCTCAAGGTCACTAAGATGCTAGTAGACGGCGGGGGCGGCTTGAACCTGATCTCCTCCGCGGTACTCCAGAAATTCCAGATCCCTGATGGCGAGCTCGAAGAGACCGGCACATTCCAAGGAATCAATCCGGGAAGGATCAAGCCGAAGGGAAAGATCACATTGCCGGTGACATTTGGCAGCGACTTGAACTTCAGGACTGAGAGGGTCACTTTCAACGTTGCTGACTTTCCATTGCCTTACAATGGGATACTCTGCCGTCCAGCACTCGCCAAGTTCATGGCAGCCTCTCACTATGCATACAACATGCTGAAGATGCCAGGCCCGATAAGTGTCATCTCTGTCCCTGGCGATAAAAAGGATGCTCTTATCTGCGCTGACAAGATCTACCGGGAAGCAGCAGCCGCAACAGATCACAAGTCACTTGCCGTTGAAGCTCTCGGGGCGAAGAAGAAGACCAAGTCCGGCAAGAGTTCTGATGCCCACTCCGGCAAGCGCACCTCTTCGGAGTGCTGCGCTACCGTCGAGGACGCACCATCAAGCTCCACCGGCAAGTGTAAGAAAACAATGGTAGCTCCACCAGAGACCAAGAAGGTGTCTGGCAAGGAGGATGGCACTGGTGGTACCTTCACCATCAGTGCCACTCTCGACCCTAAATAGGAAAGCGCGCTCGTTGCTTTCCTGCGGGCGAATGTCGACGTATTTGCATGGCAACCGTCTGACATCCCCAGTGTTCCCAGGAAAGTAATCGAGCACCATCTTGCCGTCTGTCCTCATGCGCGGCCCGTCAAGCAGAAAGTCAGGAAACAGGCAGTGGAACGCCAAGAATTCATCGTAGAAGAAATCAAGATATTGGAAGCGGCAGGCCTCGTCAGAGGAGTGCTCCATCCTACGTGGTTGGCCAATCCTGTAGTTGTGCGCAAGGCAAATGGGAAATGGAGGCTTTGTATCGACTTTACCGATGTCAATAAAGCTTGTCCCAAAGACCCATTTCCCTTGCCGCGCGTCGACCAGATTGTTGACTCCACGGCCGGATGTGACTTGCTTTCATTTCTTGATGCATACTCAGGATACCATCAGATCTTCATGGCAGAAGAGGATGAAGAGAAGACCGCATTCATCAACCCATGTGGCACATACTGTTTCGTACGGATGCCTTTCAGTTTAAAGAATGCTGGTTCAACATTTGCAAGGGTAGTCCATGACGCTTTTGAGCAGCAAATACACAGAAATGTGGAAGCCTACATGGATGACATAGTGGTCAAGAGCAAGGACAAGGCAACTCTGATTCAAGATTTAGACGAAACCTTTGCAAATCTGTGCAAGATCAACCTCAAGCTTAACCCCGAGAAGTGCGTGTTTGGAGTCCCCTCCGGCAAGCTTCTCGGGTTCTTCGTGTCTCAGCGGGGAATTGAAGCCAATCCCGACAAGATCAAGGCCATTGAGCAGATTGAAGCACCAAAGTGCGTCAAGGATGTACGAAGACTTGCCGGTCGCGTAGCTGCTCTCAGCAGGTTTATCTCTAGGTCGGCTGAGCGCGCCCTGCCATTTTTCAAAATATTGAAAAAGGCAGGACCAATGAGATGGACTCCGGAAGCGGAGGCTGCGCTGCAGGACTTAAAGAGATACATGTCCTCCACTCCAACACTTGTCGCACCTAAGCCACAAGAGAAGTTGCTGCTGTATATAGCGGCAACCAATCAAGTGGTTAGTGCTGCGTTAGTAGCAGAGAGGGAGGCAGATGATGAGCCAGCAACCACGGCAGATGCATCCACCAACAAGCAGGGAACTTCACCGGCAAGCTCTGGTCCCGACAAAGATGGATCTGCGCAGGCACGTGAGAAGATGCAGAAAAGAATGGTGCAGCGCCCAATTTACTTTGTCGGTTCCCTTCTGCAAGGGGCTAGGTCAAGGTACTCTGGTGTGCAGAAATTGCTTTTCGGCCTTCTCATGGCCTCGAGAAAACTGCGCCATTACTTCCAAGCACATGAGATCACAGTCGTCACTCGTTTTCCGCTGAAGAGGATACTGCAAAATCCAGAAGCAACAGGCAGGATTGTCGAGTGGGCACTGGAACTGTCAAGCTTTGGCCTCAAGTTTGAGAGCACTTCAACTATCCAAAGCAGAGCATTGGCAGAGTTCATAGCAGAGTGGACGCCAACACAAGATGAAGAAATTCCAGAAACAAGCATCCCTGTTAAGGAAGCAAGCAAAGAGTGGCTGATGTACTTTGATGGTGCCTTCTCACTGCAAGGCGCCGGTGCGGGCATGCTACTTGTTGCACCCACCGGAGAGCACCTCAAGTACGTAGTTCAGATGCACTTTCCCAAGGAGCAAGCAACGAACAATACCGTAGAGTATGAAGGTTTGCTTGCCGGTCTCAGGATCGCAGCAGATCTTGGGATCAAGAAGCTCATTGTCAGGGGTGACTCACAGCTTGTCGTCCGCCAAGTGAACAAGAATTATCAGAGTGTTGATGGAAGCCTACGTTGATGAAGTGAGAAAGCTAGAAGAGCACTTTGACAGCCTACAGATGGAACATGTTCCAAGAGCTCAGAATGACATTGCCGATGGCCTGTCAAAGTGCGCCGCACTTAAGTTACCTATGGAACCAGGAATCTTTGTGCTCAAGCTGACTCAACCATCCGTAACACCATCAACTGGACAGAGCAAGAAGAGGAAATTGATTTCTGGTGACTATTTTCCGGCAGATCTCCCCGAAGCCGCCGTCAAGAAGGTCCTCAAGATCAACACCAAGGGTGCTGAGGAGCAGTCTGCTCCGGCAAGCCCTAGGGTTTGTTCCGTTGAAGCAGATGCTCCCAACAAGTTTTGCTCCGGCAAGCTTGCCGGAGAACGTCAAGCTCCGGCTGAGCCGCACGTTCTCGCCGTAGAAGCGGATGTTCCCGCAGCAGCTGATGTGCCTTTAGTCCTTGTTGTCGAGCCGCAAGCTCCAGCATGGGCACAACAGATTGTCCGTTTCCTTCAGACAGGAGAACTTCCCGAAGAGCAAGAAGAAGCGGAAAGAGTAGCCCGGCAGTCAAGTATGTACCAGTTTGTCGACAACACACTATACAGAAGAAGACTCAACGGCGTGAAATTGAAGTGTATTCACCGGGAAGATGGACAAAAGCTGTTGGCAGAGATACATGGAGGCATATGTGGTCACCACATTGGCGCAAGAGCACTTGCCGGCAAAGCATTCCGGCAAGGTTTCTTTTGGCCAACAGCCCTCCAGGATGCAACTGCACAAGTAACCAAGTGTGAAGCGTGCCAGTTCCATTCCAAGCAGATACACCAGCCAGCTCAAGCTCTCTAGACGATCCCTTTATCCTGGCCATTTTCAGTCTGGGGGCTCGACATCCTCGGCCCCTTTCCCCGAGCTGTCGGGGGCTTTGAGTACTTGTATGTTGCAATCGACAAGTTCACAAAGTGGCCAGAAGTGGAAGCAGTGAGGAAGGTGACAGCACAGTCAGCAGTCAAGTTCTTCAGGTCGATTGTTTGCCGCTTCGGGATCCCTAACAGGATCATCACCGACAACGGCACACAATTCACAAGCCGCACCTTCATGCAGTACGTCCAAGATCTTGGCGCCAAGGTCTGCTTCGCTTCTGTTGCTCATCCGAGAAGTAACGGTCAAGCGGAGAGGGCGAATGCTGAAGTGCTGCGCGGGCTCAAGACCAGGACTTTCGACAGGCTGCGCAAGTGCGGAAAGAACTGGATTGAGGAGCTGCCGGTAGTTCTTTGGTCGATCAGGACGACGCCAAATCGAGCCACTGGCCAGACATCTTTCGCTCTAGTCTATGGAGCAGAGGCAGTTCTCCCCACGGAACTCGTATACGGGTCACCTCGAGTGCTCGCTTACGATGAGCTTGAGCAAGAGCAGTTGCGACAAGATGACACGCTGCTCCTTGAGGAGGACCGTCTTCAGGCTGCTGTACGAGCTTCTCGATACCAGCAAGCTTTGCGCCGCTACCATAGCCGCAAAGTTAATGCCAGAAGTCTCAAGGAAGGTGACCTTGTTCTTCGGCGCGTTCAGTCCGCCAAGAATTCCAACAAGTTGACGCCGAAGTGGGAAGGCCCTTACCAGGTGAAACGAGTCACTAGGCCTGGCGCTGTCTGCCTTGAGACCGAAGATGGCATTCCGGTGAGCAACTCCTGGAACATTGAGCATCTTCGTAAGTTTTACCCGTAAGGCGTGGTTGTCGGAACCTGTTCCGGCAACCACCTTTTATACAAGTCTTGCCGATGTTGCATGTAATCCTTTGTACGAAGCCGGGCGCAGACCCCGTGCATAAGTAAAGCTCATGTGCTCCGCACATCTTGTCAATTTCATGCTTTCTACTATTTTTTGGCATGCGTTATCTAACACTTTGTGCAGACCTACCCCCGGTAAGCAATAACGAGCCGTAAGGCTCCATATCTTTATTTTCTCTTCTTTCTTTTTCTCAAAAAGAAAAGGAAGGTTCCCTCGCCCACAAGTTTGCCGGGGGGAAGGAGAAGATAATGGTGTGGACCAGGCATCATTCAAGGAAGTTTCGCCTTACCGGAAAGCAAACGACAGAAAAGCTAAGTTGCCAAAGTTTGAGCAATCAGTTTTAATTTTTAAGTTATCTTCCTCGAACGACCGTGCTTTGTATGGAAAACCTGTGCGTGGAGGAACCAACTCGTAGCTAGTTGCGCCCTTACTTTGTTTCGAGTCCGCTCAACAACTTAAGTGAGCTGCGACCAGTTGCGACAAGGTTTCTTGTCGGAAGCGGCACCGCCAGCAGGCTACTGGTGTCCCGCACTCAGCGCTCGCGGCTAAGGTGCCTGCGCCGACAAGTTCCTTAAAGCGTAGGGCAAAATCATACAAAGGAAGGAATCAAGTAAAGGAAATAACACAACAATCTCTACCCAAAATAGAGTTATATTACAAGATAGCCTGTCGCAGCTCTAACAGATTGTTCTCATGACACGACCAGCAGCGACAAAGAAAAAGAGAAAACGGGCGGCCTAATCTACGCGATCACCCTCAACCCTCTTGATCTCGCTCACCTTGTCCATAATGGGTGCGACAAGGGCCTTGAGCGCTTCCAGATCAGCATCCGGCGGTAGGGACCTGAGGACGTTGGTGAGGTTGAGGCCTGGGTTGCAGAAGGCCACCTTCACCAGCACCTTTTGAAGAACTCCCGCGCAGATCTTGCGTGACTCGTCGGCCTGCTGCTTTGGGATCTTCTCCCGGAGTCGCTGGAGGGCCGTTGCCACGCCTTTGAAGAACAAGCTGAGCTTGGCGCTGGGTTGGAGGTGCTCGTCAGAAGAATACCCGAGGTCCTCCATCCCCAGCTGCGCCAGCTCCCCGTCGATGGCAGCGGCAACATTCACGAGACCCTCGGTCCAGTGCTCCACAGTCTCCCTAAAAGCATTTTGGGCGGCAGCAGCACTCGCCAGCAGCGCCTCGTCGGCCTTGATCTTCTCCTTCAAGGCCACCTCCTGCTCCCTGGCGCCGTCCAGCGTCTTGGTCAAAGTGGCCAGCTTCAACTCAAGATCTGCGTTGGAGTCCTTCGCGGCGCTAAGCTCTTTGCTCCTCTCAGCAAGACGACCCTGCAGCTCGCCATGAGCGGCAGCGTCCTTCTCGCGCTCACGCTTGAGCGCGGCAAGCTCCTCGCCGCTCGCCTTGAGATCGGCCTCCAACTGCGCCATCTTCGTCTCCAGCTCCTTCTTGGCGGCCTCGGCGGCTGCGGCAGCATCCTTTGCTTCCTTGAGAGCCCCGCCAATTGCTTGCTCACGCGCGGCAAGCTCCTCCTCGTAGCTGTCAAGGTTGACCTTGCGCTGCGCCAACTCGCCTTCTTGCGCAGATAGCTTTTTGGAAGCAAGCCGATGTTGCTCTTCAACTTCAGCCTTCTCGAGGAGGAAGGCTTTCTGCTCCTCGACGACTTGCTCCCGCTCCTCTGCCAGGGACTGGAGAGTTTCCTGCCTGAGACCCCGGAGCTCCTCCGCGTGCTTCTCGATGTCCACTCCCGCCTTCGCGACAAGCGCTTCTTGGGATTCCAGCTTGGCTTGTCGGGCGCGGTAAAGCGACAACAACTTCCGCAGCAGCCGCTCCTCCTCAGGCTCGTCGCTGCTGCTGCTTGGCGCGTTGACCAGCGTCAGCCCAGCGGAGGCGAGCACCTCTCCATCCAAGACCTCTCCTTCGACCGGCGCCCTGGAGCTTGACGCCCAGGGGAGCTTGATGAAGATGCCGTCGTCGGCCTTCAAATAGGTGCCGGGCTGGGGCTCTTCGGAGCCTGGCGCTACAGCAGCGGCGGAGGGATCGGCGGTCGGCGTAGCGCCTGACGCTCCTGCGGCCTCGGGGCTGTCAGTGCGATCGCCGGATCCCTCGCCAGCTTCTGCGGCGGCAGCTTTGGCAGCCTCTTCGCCGGCGGGATCATCAGCGTCGGCTTCTCCTTCGGTGGCAACGGCGTCATCGGTATTGCTGCGCACATTCTCCTCGCCGGCGACCTTGGTTTCCTTCGGCTCCGTGGCAGATGGATCTGACGGAAAAAGGAGAAAAGTCAAGCATATATTCAAAAAGAAAATCAGAAGAAGAAAAACCAAAGGGAAGTTTTCAAGCAAGAGGATTACCTGTACTAGGATCCGCAGTCGTGGTCTCCACCACCGGAGGACCGCTGGTGCTGTCCCTTGCCGGAGAATTCTCCCTTGCCGGAGAACGCTCCCTTGCCGGGGAATCCTCCCTTGGCGATGTAGTCGAAGCAGATGGCATTTCGGGAGCGGCTTCTGGGCACTCCTGGTGAGGCTGCTCTGCTCCTACACAAACCAACAGTCAGATATCAGCAAAGAAAGAGCACCCATGCGCGCCTGACAGCATGAATTAAACCATATACTTATGCTGGGGGCTGCGCTGGGGGCTGCTTTGGGGAAAAGTTGCCGGGTCCGGCAAGGTGGTCTCGAACACACCCCCTGTTGTCGCGGTGGGTTCATCCTCGATGACAATCACCGGGACCTTGGCTCTCTTCGCCGCTCTCTGGGCCAGCGTCCTGAAAAGGAATGAGTTCGGAGTAAAGCAAATCAGACACAAGACAAAACAGCAAGAATTGAAGAACTACAAGTACAACGAAGAGTCTTACTCTTCTTCTTCCTCGTCGGAGCTGAGCACGGAGAGATCGAAGTCCGGCTCGCCTCCGGTGCGACGAGGCGGAGGAGTAGGTTCCCTTGTCCGCTTGGCAGGAGCAGTAGCGGTGGACCGGGAAGACCCCGCTCCAGTTGCTGCAACAGCGTGAGGCGCTCCCGCGGCAACAGTGCTTGCTGCGGTAGAGCGTGTCGCGTGGCACGACGGCTGTTGACTCGCCTGCTGCCCTGCTACGTCCCCGGCCTTGCGGAGACGCCTTCTTGGTGGAGCTGGGGGCTCCGCTTGCGGCGAGCTGGCTGAAGGTGGGGAGGAGGAGGAGCCGATCTTCAACATGTCGCTCGCGCCCTCGGCGGGCTCGCTCGACTCAGCTTCAGGCCCGACAAACTCTTCCTCGCCGGCAAACTCGTCTCGCTCGACAAGGCTTGCCGCCTCTGCTGCCTCTGCCTCCTCCACGGTGAATCCAAACTCACCTGCGCAGCGGCTGCTGCCGCCTCTTCCAGCCTAGTGGCGATGCGCTGCATCTCCGCATCGGTGGTGTCGCGGGTGAGGCTTTTCTGTTCATCTGGGCGGACCGGCACTTCTACCAGATCGTCAAAGAACTCCTGCACAACGACGTCTGCAGGCTCTTGCCAGGTTGGAACAATTCCATGCGAATCGCATAGCGGCATCATTGCACGGATGCGGTCGAGCGAGGAGTTGTTGCATAGCGGAACGACACCCCTCGGCAACATGAACGCTTCAGGATGCTGAGGATCACGCTTGAACAGCTCCAGGATCATCGCGTCCAGTTCCAGGACAGTGAAGTTGAAGTTGAGGCCCGGGCGCAGCCTCATGATATCCGCCGAGTTTTGGAACTCCTAGGCAGGTCTCCTCCTCTCTTGCAGGGGGGCGATGCGGCGGCGAAGAAAATCTGCGCCAACGGCACCTACGGTGAGCCCGGCAAGTCTGAGGCGTAAGATCCGGGTGACGGCAATCTTCAGCCTATCATCTTCCAGGGCCACCTTGCTCCAATCGTTGCCGCGCGCTATTGGGACTTGGCGCTGGGAGGTGAATGGCTGCGGGTTCTCCTCGACAATCCAGCACCATTCTGCTCTCCATTCCTCCCACTTGCTGCGGAGCTCTCCCTCCAGATAAGCTTCCTTCTTGCCAGCTCTCGAGATTCAGGCGATTCTGCCGGATAAAGGCTCTCCTCTCTCAACTCGGGGCATAAAGAAGTGACGGAAAAGAGCTACATTTGGATGGACTCCGACAAAGTTTTCGCAGAGATGTGTGAAAACTGCCATGGTCAGAACGGCATTGGGGGTGAAGTCAAGGAGGCGGAACCCGTAGGTGTTCATGATATCGCAGAAGAATTCAGAGAAAGGCGGGCAGAGCCCGCAGTAGAAGAACAGCGCGAAGAAAGGGTATCCATTCGGAGCCAGTTCCGAGGCGACAGCTGGGGGTACCTTCGTACGCGGATGCGCTCGCGTCTCCGTCGACCAGAAGAGGTAGTAGTACTCCCTCAGCTCCTTCACGCCGAGTTGAGGGGGGAAGATTACCCGCTCCTTTCGCAGCGCCGCGAGCCGCTGCGCCTCGGACGACTTCACAACCTTCCCCTTGTCTGATTTCGGAGCCATGGCGAAGGTGGTGGGGGAGATCGGCGGCGTTAGTGATGCTGGTGGCGATGGGGGGCGGAGCGCTGCTCTCTTTCAGCTTTGGGAAGAAGGGGGGAGCGGCGGAGATTTCTGAGATTGAAGTAGCAACCGGTGAGATGGGCGAACTGCCCCTGTTTCCCCTGCTTATAAAGAGGGAGGGGGCGGACGTTCCATTTTTCCGAATAAAGAAACCACCCACAATCTCTCCCACGACACCGCATTCAACGCGTGCAGTTCGGGGAAGGCGCGGTGGATACGGAGTATGATACGGCGTAACCCAGGCCGCGCGTGCCCGTGCCCTATTTTGGGCTTGGCCCAACAGCGCTCGGCGCCATGTGTGGCCCAGGCCCGGGGGCTCCTGTCGGTGTACTAGAGTAGGGGTACCCTAGTATCCCGAACTTGTGCACGAGCAGTCGCAGCACCCCGCGGCAAGGCTTGCCAGGTGACCGCCAAGGTCCTCCGTGGTTCCTTTGGAGCCATTCAAGAACAAAGTGTTAAAGCCAAGAAGACAAGGCCCCGGCAAGAGGAGCTTGCCGGGAAGGCCAACCAAGGCATCTCAAGGAACTTGCCGCGACGCGCCACGTGTCCCGGCAAGGCCCGGTGAGCGACAAGCTTCCGGACGCGCCAAGACAACAACCGCGGCAAGGCGCTTGCCGCGGCAAGCTACCACTCTGTACCCGCGCTCCAGCACACCCACCAATGTGTCGCCCTGGGGCCTTTCTAGGCGCGCGTGGCAAGAGGCTGTGCAGCCAGCGGTGCACGGTGGCAAGCAACGCTGACAAGACTGCCATCGTGGCGAGCGGTGGCGCCCCTGATGGTCCCTTTCTGCACTATTTGGGCGACGCAGACGGGCATTTAATGCCTTTGTCCCCTGCCGTCAGGGTTATGTAGGATACACTGTACATGTAGCTGTACCAACCGCAATTCCTTTTCCATTTTTACCCTTATCTACGTTGCCACCTGTCGGTGACCCCTTCAGCATATAAAAGGAGGCCCATGCGCAACATAGAGGGCGGGGAGGCAGAGAAAAGCACTCACGTTCGGTCTCGTTAGCAGCTAGTGTGTACTGTAGCACTCAGCGCTCCCGAGCAAGAACTCAATACACTCAGACATGCAGCAGTAGGAGTGTTATCTCTCCGGAGAGCTCCGAAGCTGGGTAAACTGCTCGTGTGCTTCGCCTCGATCTGCTCTTCATGCGATCTCCACCCCCCGCCGAACCGAAAGGGGCTCGGTCCGCTGGTCCCATAGGTGTTCGTGGATCAGTTTCCCCGACAAAGTTGAAGATTGCTCCATGGTGGACAGGATTATGTTGGGATATCACAATATCTCTTATTTAATTAATGCATCTATATACTTGGTAAAGGGTGGAAGACTCGGCCTTATGCCTGGTGCTTTGTTCCACTCTTGCCGCCCTAGTTTCCGTCATATCGATGTTATGTTCCCGGATTTTGCGTTCCTTACGCGGTTGGGTTATTTATGGGACCCCCTTGATAGTTCACTTTGAATAAAACTCCTCCAGCAAGGCCCAACCTTGGTTTTACCATTTGCCTCACCACCACCTACTTTTCCCTTGGGAGTCGCTCTCTCGAGGGTCATCTTTATTTTAGCCCCCCCCCCCTCGGGCCAGTTCTTGTCTAAGTGTTGGTCCGAACCGAGCCACCTACGGGGCCACCTCAGGGAAACTCGAAGTCTGGTTTTAATCGTAGCCTGTCTCATCCGGTGTTGCCCAGAGAACAAGATATGTGCAGCTCCTATCGGGATTGTCGGCGCATCGGGCGGTCTTGCTGGTCTTGTTTTACCATTATCGAAATGTCTTGTAAACCGGGATTCCGAGTCTGATCGGGTCTTCCTGGGAGAAGGTATATCCTTCGTTGATCGCGAGAGCTTATCCTGGGCTAAGTTGGGACACCCTTGCAGGGTATAAACTTTCGAAAGCCGTGCCCGTGGTTATGGGCAGATGGGAATTTGTTAATGTCCGGTTGTAGATAACTTGGCACCAGATCCATATTAAAATGCATCAACCGCGTGTGTGGCCGTGATGGTCTCTTCTCGGCGGAGTCCGGGAAGTGAACACGGTTTTTGGGTTATGTTTGACATAAGTAGGAGTTCAGGATCACTTCTTGATCATTGCTAGCTTCAGGACCGTTCCGCTTGCTCTCTTCTCGCTCTTATTTGCGTATGTTAGCCACCATATATGCTTAGTCGCTGCTGCAGCCTTACCACTTTACCCCTTCCTTCACCTTTAAGCTTTGCTAGTCTTGATACCCATGGTAATGGGATTGCTGAGTCCTCGTGGCTCACAGATTACTACAACAACAGTTGCAGGTATAGGTTATGAGATGATCATGACGCAAGAGCGATGTTTGCTTGTCTTGGAGTTCTTCTTCTACTTCTTCTGCGATCAGGGGATAGGTTCCAGGTCGGCAGCCTGGGCTAGCAGGGTGGATGTCGTTTGAGTTTCTGTTTGTGTTTCATCCGTAGTCGGATGATGCTCTTATGTATTGTGATGTTGTATTCATGTGGCATTGTATGCCGCTTGTATGTATCCCCATCTATTATGTAATGTTGATGTAATGATATCCACCTTGCAAAAGCGTTTCAATATGCGGTTCTATCCTTGGTGGGACCTTCGAGTCTCTTTAGGATAGTATCGCATATTGGGCGTGACACATACATACCGATGTGTGCGGTCCAATGAGCGTTGAGGCTCGGGGAGGATATCGTTATGTTCTCACTCTGACTGATGACTTGAGTAGATATGGGTATGTCTACTTGATGAAACACAAGTCTGAGACCTTTGAAAAGTTCAAGGAATTTCAGAATGAGGTAGAGAATCAACATGACCGAAAGATAAAATTCTTACGATCAGATCATGGAGGAGAATATTTAAGTCACAAATTTGGTACACACTTAAGAAAATGTGGAATCGTTTCACAACTCACGCCGCCTGGAACACCTCAGCGTAATAGTGTATCCGAACATCGTAATCGCACTCTATTGGATATGGTGCGATCTATGATGTCTCTTACCAATTTACCGCTATCATTTTGGGGATACGCTCTAGAGACAGCTACATTGACTTTAAATAGGGCTCCGTCTAAATCTGTTGAGACGACACCATACGAATTATGGTTTGGGAAGAAACCTAAGCTGTCGTTTCTAAAAGTTTGGGGATGCGATGCTTATGTCAAGAAACTTCAACCTGAAAAGCTCGAACCCAAGTCGGAAAAATGTGTCTTCACAAGATACCCTAAGGAAACCATTGGGTATACCTTCAAACTTAGATCCGAAGGCAAGATCTTTGTTGCCAAGAACGGATCCTTTCTAGAAAAAGAGTTTCTCTCGAAAGGAGTAAGTGGAAGGAAAGTAGAACTCGATGAAGTACTACCTCTTGATCCGGAAAGTAGTGCAGCTCAGGAAAATGTTCCTGTGGTTCCTACACCGACTGGAGAGGAAATTAATGATGATGATAAAGGTACTTTGGTTCAAGTTGCTACTGAACTTCGTAGGTCCACAAAGACACGTTCCACACCAGAGTGGTATGGCAACCCTGTCCTGGAAATCATGTTGTTAGACAACGGTGAACCTTCGAACTATGAAGAAGCGATGGCGGGCCCAGATTCCAACAAATGGCTTGAAGCCATGCAATCCGAGATAGAATCCATGTATGAAAACAAAGTATGGACTTTGACAGACTTGCCCGATGATCGGCGAGCGATAGAAAACAAATGGATCTTGAAGAAGAAGACGGACGCGGATGGTAATGTTACCATCTATAAAGCTCGACTTTTCGCTAAGGGTTATCGGCAAGTTCAAGGGGTTGACTACGATGAGACTTTCTCTCCCGTAGAGAAGCTGAAGTCCATCCGAATCATGTTAGCAATTTCCGCATACTATGATTATGAGATATGGCATATGGATGTCAAAACGACATTCCTTAATGGCCATCTTACGGAAGAACTATATATGATGCACCCGGAGGGTTTTGTCGATCCTAAGAATGCTAACAAAGTATGCAAGCTCCAGCGATCCATTTATGGGCTGGTGCAAGCATCTCGGAGTTGGAACATTCGCTTTGATGAGATGATCAAAGCGTTTGGGTTTATGCAGACTTATGGGGAAGCCTGCGTTTACAAGAAAGTGAGTGGGAGCTCTGTAGCATTTCTCATATTATATGTAGATGACATACTTTTGATGGGAAATGATATAGAACTTTTGGACAGCATTAAGGCCTACTTGAATAAGTGTTTTTCAATGAAGGACCTTGGAGAAGCTGCTTATATATTAGGCATCAAGATCTATAGGGATAGATCAAGACGCCTCAGAGGTCTTTCACAAAGCACATACCTTGATAAGATATTGAAGAAGTTCAAAATGGATCAGTCCAAGAAAGGGTTCTTGCCTGTATTGCAAGGTGTGAGATTGAGCTCGGCTCAATGCCTGACTACGGCAGAAGATAAAGAAGAGATGAGTGTCATCCCCTATGCTTCAGCCATAGGATCTATTATGTATGCCATGTTGTGTACCAGACCTGAGGTAAACCTTGTCGTAAGTTTGGTAGGAAGGTACCAAAGTAATCCCGGCATGGAACACTAGACAGCGGTCAAGAATATCCTAAAGTACCTGAAAAGGACAAAGGACATGTTTCTCGTTTATGGAGGTGACGAAGAGCTCGTCGTAAAGGGTTACATCGACGCTAGCTTCGACACAGATCTGGATGACTCTAAGTCACAAACCGGATACGTGTATATGTTGAATCATGGAGCAGTAAGCTGGTGCAGTCGCAAGCAGAGCGTCGTGGCGGGATCTACATGTGAAGCGGAGTACATGGCAGCCTCGGAGGCAGCGCATGAAGCAATATGGATGAAGGAGTTCATCACCGACCTAGGAGTCATACCCAATGCGTCGGGGCCAATCACTCTCTTATGTGACAACACTGGAGCTATTGCCCTTGCCAAGGAGCCCAGGTTTCACAAGAAGACCAGGCACATCAAGCGTTGTTTCCACTCCATCCGTGAAAATGTTCAATATGGAGACATAGATATTTGCAAAGTACATACGGATCTGAATGTCGCAGATCCGTTGACTAAACCTCTTCCGCGAGCAAAACATAATCAACACCAGAACTCTATGGGTGTTCGATTCATCACAATGTAACTAGATTATTGACTCTAGTGCAAGTGGAAGACTGTTGGAAATATGCCCTAGAGGCAATAATAAAAGGATTATTATTATATTTCCTTGTTCATGATAATTGTCTTTTATTCATGCTATAATTGTATTATCCGGATATCGTAATACACGTGTGAATACATAGACCACAATATGTCCCTAGTGAGCCTCTAGTTGACTAGCTCGTTGATCAACAGATAGTCATGGTTTCCTGACTATGGACATTAGATGTCATTGATAACGGGATCACATCATTAGGAGAATGATGTGATGGACAAGACCCAATCCTAAGCATAGCACAAGATCGTGTAGTTCGTTTTGCTAGAGCTTTTTCAATGTCAAGTATCTTTTCCTTAGACCATGAGATCGAGTAACTCCCGGATACCGTAGGAGTGCTTTGGGTGTACCAAACGTCACAGCGTAACTGGGTGACTATAAAGGTGCACTACAGGTATCTCCGAAAGTGTCTGTTGGGTTGACACGGATCGAGACTGGGATTTGTCACTCCGTATGACGGAGAGGTATCTCTGGGCCCACTCGGTAGTGCATCATCATAATGAGCTCAAAGTGACCAAGTGTCTGGTCATGGGATCATGCATTATGGTACGAGTAAAGTGACTTGCTGGTAACGAGATTGAACGAGGTATTGGGATACCGACGATCGAATCTCGGGCAAGTAACGTACCGATTGACAAAGGGAATTGTATACAGGGTTGCTTGAATCCTCGACATCGTGGTTCATCCGATGAGATCATCGAGGTGTATGTGGGAGCCAACATGGGTATCCAGATCCCGCTGTTGGTTATTGACCGGAGAGCAGTCTCGGTCATGTCTGCCTGTCTCCCGAACCCGTAGGGTCTACACACTTAAGGTTCGGTGACGCTAGGGTTGTAAAGATATTAGTATGCAGCAAACCGAAAGTTGTTAGGAGTCTCGGATGAGATCCCGGACGTCATGAGGAGTTCCGGAATGGTCTGGAGGTAAAGAATTATATATAGGAAGTGCAATTTCGGCCATCGGGAGAGTTTCGGGGGTCACCGGTATTGTACCAGGACCACCGGAAGGGTCCCGGGGGTCCACCAGGTGGGGCCACCTATCCCGGAGGGCCCCATGGGCTGAAGTGGGGAGGGTACCAGCCCCTGGTGGGCTGGTGCGCCCCCCTTGGCCCCCCCCTGCGCCTAGGGTTGGAAACCCTAGGGTGGGGGGGGGGGGCGCCGCCACTTGCCTTGGGGGGCAAGCCTCCCCCTTGGTCGCCCCCCCTTGGAGATGCCATCTCCTAGGGCCGGCGCCCCCCCAGGGGGACTATATAAAGGGGGGAGGGAGGGCAGCCGCACCCTGAAGTCTTGGCGCCTCCCTCTCCCCTGCTACACCTCTCCCTCTCGCAGAAGCTCGGTGAAGCCCTGCCGGAACCCTGCTGCATCCACCACCACGCCGTCGTGCTGCTGGATCTTCATCAACGTCTCCTCCCCCCTTGCTGGATCAGGAAGGAGGAGACATCATGCTAATCATACGTGTGTTGAATGCGGAGGTGCCGTCCGTTCGGCGCTAGGATCTCCGGTGATTTGGATCACGACGAGTACGACTCCCTCAACCCCGTTCTCTTGAACGCTTCTGCTCGCGATCTACAAGGGTATGTAGATGCACTCCCCTCTCTCGTTGCTAGATGAACTCATAGATTGATCTTGGTGAACGTAGGAAAAAGATTTATTTTATGCAACATTCCCCAACAGTATACACACACGCACAATGCCTGGTATTCACGTGTACTTTGTACACACCCCTATCACTAATATACAGTACCAGGAGTAGGCTCTTTCTTCAACTGCAAGGGTCCGATCCGAACTAGGGTAAAACTTTGCCTCGTATTACCATCCATCCTAACGGCCAGGGATATCCTACCGAATGATATGATGAAATCATATCTGCCAACTACTATTAGAGAGGTGTGTCGGGGGGGGGGGGCAATGTGTGCGAGAGAGGCCTAAAGATAATGTGCGTGCGGGAGACACGTAGGCACATATATGTGCGTATAGAGGGCTAGTAGAGACCGTGCATGTGTATATATGCATGTGAGAGAAATAGTGTTTTCCAACTGATATTAGTGAAAAGAATGGTACATAGTAGTCAGAAAGAGAGAGAGAGAGAGAAATAGAGAGAGCATGTGCGTGAGACACCCCGACACCCTGAGAGAGATTGTGAGCATGTGTGAAAGAGAAACCGATGCATATAAAGTGTGCACACTTATGCGTTAGATAGAGAGATATATAACGCGTTTGTGAGAACGAGGCGAGGCATAGTACATCTACGTGTAAAAGGCGGTTCTAAGAATTAAATTAAAATATAAATGGCATTATTATATTTGGATGAGATCATGAATTTTGCAAATTTGCGTATGGACGAAAATCGGTCTATCAGACACCCATACTCTATTGAATTCTAGCATGTGCATGTGTTTATTTCATATTATCAATCCATAGAGTGAGAGCGGTTTGAAATACAAGCAATGGATGCTTTTGCAATTCATATATAAAAATTAATTAGTGCACTCCATGCTGTTAGTGTGAAGCACTTTATACATTTGTCACTTGCATGGATACATTCCAAATTGCTAGCTACGAAATAAAATACATGTCGAATTCAACATAAAGGGGCTTTCGAAGATTCGAATTCATAGGAAGTGCATTCAGCTATTTGAACCCGAGATAATGGCATTTGTAAATCAGATGTAAAAGGGGGCATCAATCTTTGTTGTGAGTTTGAACATGATATAGATATTCATATGCATATCTAACTGTTTTTTGCAACCAAGGAGATTATACCTGGAACCATGCATGAACTGAGGTAAGTTGCATATTTTTTAATATATACTCGTGTACAATGTATATTAAAATGTACCCCCTCCATTCCAAAATAATCGTAGCTTTAGGATTTTCAAGAGTAAAGATTTGTGAAGTTTGACAAATCCTGAAAGTTCAATTCAAGAGAACCGAAAACGTTAATGCTTCTGCTCCCAAATATTGAACGAAGCGCCAAATAGGCCTCTGGTCACCCGAAACCACGCGAGACTAATGTTTTGGTGGTAGGAAATTACTGTCCTGACTCTGGCCTGTGTAGCCTATCGGCCCGATGTCCAAAGGTCTAAACCGGGGTAGGTTTGTAACTTCACCAAGACGCCAGTCTCAACCGCCTCCGAGAATCATTCATATGCCGTGGGCGCCTAAACACCCATGCGCTCGGCCGAAATCTATCCCGCCCACATTTGGGACACCTGACATGACTGTCCTACCCCCAACCCGCAATATGTCCGAAATTTTAGATGGGGGCAAAGTTTGTAACTTTCCCCAAATTTCAAACAAGCGCGTCTCAAACCGAAACATTGTTCCCCCTTAGTTTCCCGCCTCCCTCCGTTTCCCCATTCATACTCCGTGGGCGCGAAAACGCCCTCTCCACCAGCCGCGAAACGCCAGCCTCCTCCGTCCTCCACCCCATAGCGGCCAATCCACCGCCGCCCTCCTCCATCACGCCGAGTCGGTACCCCGACGTCATTGTCCAACACAACCGCAACCGCAACACCCTCAAGGACTTAGCAGCTGAAGCCGAGGCAGAGCTGCCTCCACGACGCCTACGCTGACGTGCGCCGTACCAGAACCACTCCGAGCACGCCGTCCTGCACCTCACTGCTGCGGCTCCACTATCGCAACCGTCCACCGCATCGGAGCTGTTCCCACTACGCCATCGTTCGCCGCCTCGGATCTGCTTCCCCGCCGCCGACAGACGACCATCGCACCACACTCAACAACTTGGCCATGGGTTCGTCCAAGGCTGCACTGTCCTCCACAACTTTTGGTTTCCGGCGAACAACAAGATCATCGAAAAAACAGAAGGAGGACATAGCACTGCCAGCAGAAAGTGGTACTCATCTTCCCTTATTCGTGCAAATCTTACGTCTCTACTCACACCATATTCATCCCACGAAAGAAACTAGTTGAGCGCTTCTTACTGCATCTTCTTCCTGATACTAAATGCATAAGGTTTCCTCCATTTTACTATTTCACCTTTGCTAGAGGTCAGTAGCCCGCCTGCATTTCAATTCAGGGTCAGTCGAACCGCAATTAAAAGAAGCAACACCCACTTAGGCGCGCGGAGCACCTAGTCCGCCTGTTCCTCAGGGAAGCAGCGCATCGGTGTCTATAATAGGGGTGTGGGGTGCAGGAGCTTCTTGCGCCCGATCTGGAGGTCGGCGGGGCTTGAATGGATGGCCGGGGGGTGCCAAGCACGGCGGTGCGGTGAGGTCGAGGGGAGGGCGCAGGCAAGGGAGGAATACTGGGCCGATGGTCGCTGGCATTTCGAGGAAGATCATCAACACTGACTGGCTGGAGGTAGATGAAGGCGATCTGCCCGTTCTTAGTAGATCGGACGGTGCAGAAAAAATGGACTGACCTATTTGCTTTCAGTCGACTGTTATTTTCATAGAATCCTGTAGTAATTGAGTGTGCCATGCATGTTGTAGAGCTATCATATGTCTCCCGTCATTTATTTCTCACCGACCTGCTATCTGCTACCTTTACACTGTACTAATTGTGCACACACTTTACCCATACTCACACTATTGTTTTTTCATGCATGGGTATTTCAGACTCGGACGAGTGTTGATGAATGCAGAAAAGAATAGACAGAAGTCGCTCCAGTGTAATTTGAAGATAAGCATTAAGTGTTTCAGTGCTCTAATGGGTGCAGTGTCAGCAGTTGGAGACAGTAAACGTAGCTCTGCAGTTGATGATCTCAATTGCCACACACAACCATCCCAGGTGCTTGCTTTAACTTCACGCTATCAAATGTGGTTGCATGTTGCATATGGTGTCTAGCTTGTATTGCTTCCAATTTGGTTAAATTGCATCTACTTACTTTACACATTATACCTTTGATAATGACATGCCTTCCTGTTTTTGATACATACTACATATGTCTATTAACCATGTTCGTACATCAAACTAATGCTCTTTTGTATCCCTCGTCAATCACTTATGATGAGACAGTCACCCGGGTGGGTTACTGTGAGACGTCCTACTCGTTTAAAGAGTGCAGTGTCATCCTCCCCACATGATTCTCAAGAAACAGCAAGGCTAAATGAAGATAGTCAACGTAGCTCTCTAGTTGATCACGCAATTCCCCCACACCACCATCGCAGGTGCTTGCTCTTATTTGGCAGTGTGATATGTGGTTGCATGTTGCATATGGTGTCTACCTTGTAATGGTTCTAATTAGGGTAAATTGCATCTGCTTAGTTAACACATTATACCTGTGAATATGACATGCCTTCCTGTTTTTGGTACATACTACGTCTTTCTATTAACCATGTTCTTACATCAAACTACTTTTCTTGTGTATCCCTCATCAATGCTCCTAATTTGTTAAATTGCATCTCCTTAGCTTACACATTATACATGTGAATATGACACGCCTTCCTGTTTTTGGTACATACTTCATCTGCCTATCACACCATGTTCTTACATCCAACTATTGTTCTTGTGTATCCTGCGTCTATCGCTTATGATGAGACAGTCACGCGCGTGGGTTAATATGAGACGCAATATTCTTATAAAGAATGCAATTTCATCCTCTCCACATGATTCTCAAGAAACAACAAGCCTAAATGAAGATATTGAACATTGCTCTGTACCTGAAGACAGCACTTCCCCTACACCACCATCACAGGTGCTTGCTCCAACTTTGCAGTGTGATATGTGGTTGCATGTTGCATACGGTGACTAGCTTGTAATGCTTCTAATTAGGGTAAATTGCATCTGCTTAGTTTACACACTATACCTGTGAATATGACATGCCTTCCTATTTTTGGTACACACAACATCTATGTGTTAACCTTGTTCTTACATGAAACTACCTCTCTTTTGTATCCTGCATCAATCACTTACGATGAGTCACCTTTATTCGTTGCATATTGCATATTATTTCTAGCCTGTTGCCATGTATTGCTTCTAATTTGGTCAAATACATTTGTTAGGGCACCCTTTTAATTTGGCAGAGTGATATTGGTTTCATCTTTCATATGGTTTCTAGCTTGCATCGATTCTAACAAGTTCAAGCACCTTGTGCTTAGTTTACACTTTATACATCATACATGTCAATATGTCACGCCGTCTTGTTTTTCATACATATTCCATCCTCCTATCATGCGGCTGCCTTACATGAAAGTAGTGTTCGTCAGTATCATGCATCAATAAGTTCTAAAGAGAAAATTTTATTCCTTTTTCTTGTGGGTTTGACTTGACAAGGCAAAATCAAGAAAGAGGAAGGAAAAGAGTAAGGAAGGCGATGATGGTGGTCCTCTACAGCAACATAAACGGAGCATCTGTACCGATCCTCCTTGTACTGATAGTGCATTACATGGTCCAAGTCTCCGCTCCCCTACTCCACCATCCAAGGTGCTTGCTCTAACTTGGCAGTGTGATATCTGGTTGCATGTTGCATATGGTGTCTAGCTCGTATTGCTCCTAATTAGTGTAAACTGCATCTGCTTAGCTTACACATGATACATGTGAATATGACACGCTTTCCTGTTTTTGGTACATACTATATCTGTCTATCACACCATGTTCTTACATGAAACTACTCTTCTTGTGTATCCTGCATCAGTCACTTATGATGGGACACCTTTAAGTTGGCAGTGTGATATTGGTTTGCGTCTTGAATATGATTTCTAGCATGTATTTCTTCTAGTTTCATGAACGCTACATATGACGAGACAATTTTAACTTGGCAGAGTGATATTGATTGCACCTTCCATATGGTGTCTTGCAGTGTTTCTAATTTGTTGCAGTGCCTTCTGCTTACTTACCACATCATAGGTGTGAATATGTCAAGCCGTCCATCTTTTCGTACATATTCCATCCTCGTATCATGTGTTTGCCTTTCATCCGAGTAGTGTTCATCAGTATCATGCATGAATGAGTTCTGAAGAGCGAATTTTATTCCTTTTTCTTATCGGTTTGACTTCACAATGCAAATCATTACAGCTGAAGGAAATTAGTCCAGGAGTGGATGATGGTGGTCCTTCGGAGCAACTCAAACAGGGGGTCTCTAAAGATTCTACTCCGCCATCCTCCCAACAAGATTCGCAAGACAACACAAGGCTAGACAGTCAACGTAGCTGTGTAGATGATGAGCACATCTCCCCTACTCCACCATCACAGGTGCTTGCTCTAACTTGACACTATTATATGTGGTTTCATGTTGCATATGATGTCTAGCTTGTATTGCTTCTAACTTGAATTGCATCTGCTTACTTTACACATAATGCCTGTGAATATGACATGTGTTCCTGTTTCTTGAACATACGTGTACATGATGAGCACATCTCCCCTACTCCACCATCACAGGTGCTTGCTCTTACTTGGAACTGTTATACATGGTTGCGTTTTCCGTATGATGTCTAGTTTGTATTGCTTTTGATTATGTAGAATTGCATCTGCGTAGCTTACAACTTATACCTGCAACGATCACTTACCCATAAGACACATTTAACTTGGGACTGTGATGTAGGTTGCATCTTGCATTGTCTTCTAGCTTGTACTACTTCTAATTTCTTGAAATGGCACTTACGACGAGACACTTTTTACCTGATAGAGTGATATTGGTTGCATGTTCATATGGTGCCTAGCTTTCATTTCTTCTAATTTTGTTGAAATGCCTTCCGCTTACTGTTTTTTCATACATATTCCATCCTCCTATCGTACGTGTGAATATGAAACGCTGTCTTTTTTTGTATATATTCCATCCTCCTATCCTGCGCTTGCCTTACATCAAAGTAGTGTTCGTCTGTATCATGCATCAACCAGTTATGCAGAGCTAATTTTATTCATCTTCTTGTGGTTTTGACTTCATAAGGCAATATCAGAAAATAGGAAGGAAAAGAGTAAGTTAGGGGATGTTGGTGGTACTCCGCACCGACGCAAACAGAGACTCTCTAGATTTGACACTGCTACTGCTAATGAAGTTGACGTCCCAAGTCTACATGATGAGTTCATCTCCCGCACTCCACCATCGCAGGTGCTTGCTGTAAGTTGACAGTGTGATAATTGGTTTCATGTTGCATATGTTGTCTAGCCTGTATTTCTTCTATTTTGATTAAATTGCACCTGCTAAGTTTATACGTTATACATGTGCATATGACATGGCTTTCTGTGTCTAGAATACACTGCATCTATCTATCATACCATGTTCTTACATCAAAGTACTGCTGTTGTGTATCCCGCATCAGTAACTCATGATTGGACGCTTTTAACATGGCAGTTTGATAGTGGTTGCATCTTGCATTGATTTCTACATTGTACTGCTTCTAATTTTTCGAATTGCCACTTATGACAAGACACTTTTAACTTGGCAGAGTAATATTGGTTGCATCTTTCATATGGTGTCTAGCTTGCATTACTTCTATTTTCTTCAAAATCCTTCTGCTTAGTTTGCACATCGTAGTTGTGAATATGTCATGCCGTCCTGTTTTTCTTACATATTCCATCCTCATACGGTTGTCTTACATCAAAGTATTGCTTGTCTGTATCATGCATCAATGAGTTCTGAAGAGTGATTTTATTTTTTTGTGTTATGGGTACAGCTTGACATGGCAAAGTCAATAAAGATCAAGGAAAATAATATAGTAGGGAGTGCTGTTGCTCGTCAGGTGAAACGGAAAAGGTTCTGCTGTGGAGATTCTGCTGGTACTTATAGTGCAGTAGAAGGTCCAAGTCCACCGGCTAAATCTACAAACACAGTATCACCTGCTCCACTAGCTGCAGCATCCGCTTCAACTGTACCAGCATCTCAACCAGTTACTCGTTCATTTGCTCTGGAGCTGGCCAGTTCCCAAGCTGCCTTCACACCTAACAGTACTTCCGAAGCACTGCTGACACAACAGGACTTGGCAAGATCAGATGAACCTCATGAGCATCAACACCAATACGGTACCTGACCGAGTCAAGTTGCAGTTGCATGCTCCTTTATATGTACTCTCACAGTTTGATGTACACTAACACTTTCCATATTCGTTGTTGAACTAGCACCACGACGCAAGCGGAAACAGACTTCAGGGATAATGCTTGATAGATTAACAAAAATCTAAAGGAGAAAGAATGGAGATCCATTTTGAGGCAGGTTTAAAAAGGCCGCGTGATGCTACAGAGTCAGCCAAGTTAGTATCAGAGGCAGCCGTTGCCGTTAGGTGTCATGCGCGTATCCTCCCAACGTGGATCCAGTACAGGAATGAGAAAGACAATACCCAGTTTAATACCTTCCTTGACCATTTATCCGTAAGTAATGTTATTCATCGCAATTAGTAATATTGTCTTGCTATGTCCCATACTTTCTAGCTTCCTCCTAATAAGACTCACATTCTTCTTTCAATAGATGAGGTCCAAGTTGGATCCAAAAGATGATGCAACTAAACAAGCATGCACTCATGTTTTTCAATCTGCTCTGCGATAGTATCGGTACCACCTTAGAAAATCTCACTTTGAAGGCAAGGCTAACAATGAAATCGCCCAAACATTTCCAGTGCAATATATTACAGATGAAGATTGGACAGCCCTCGTTAAACACTGGTCTGATCCAAAGTATCAGGTAGGACTATATGTATTTGATCAGACCACATATTGAACTTGTATTTATGTATGGCCTTACAAGTGTATCTTCTTCTAGGCTCACTGTTTGAAGAACAAAAACAACCATTCTAAAGTGAAATTCCAACAGACAACATGATCTCGTAGCTATATTGCACACTGCGAGGCTCTTGTAAATAGCTACTACTTCCTTCTTTTTTGTGCCATATTATTGTATCTATATTGACTTGTTACAAATACAGAGGAAAGCCCGTGCGGACCAAAAAGAACCTGAACCGAATGCAGTGCAAATCTTCAAGCATTGCCACACCAGCAAGATGAAGGGCACGAGCACACCAGCTCAAGCCGCTGTTGTAAGTCCTTACTCCTCCTGCCTTGAACTGATTGGTACTGTGATGTGTTCATTTAACTACTCGGTTTGCAGCCAATGTTAGTTACTCTGTTCACTTTCATACACAGTTGTCTTAACATATCATTTCACCTTACATGGTTTAAAAGAGATGAAGGATATTCTTTTGGTCTTGATCTGTAATCTAGTTGTTATGTTCACATGCGCACACAATGATAAAATAGCCTGTTTGTTTTATATTTGTTTGCCCATTATATGAATGATGTCATACTATGTTCATCCTACTTTAAACCATGTCTCTTTATCCTTAGATGTCAACGAATGTGAGGAAATAGACAATACAGTAGGCATGCTACATGGACATATGTTCCGAAAGTGATTTTATTATGTAGTTGGCACTACAATACATGCTAATGTATTACAGTAGTTCACCAAAATAAGTTATGTATAAACCTTTAACCTACTTTGTTTGTTTTTGTCTCATTAGTAACTTATCTGGTACACTAATCTACAAGTTCAAACTTTCAGGAAGCTATGGAACAAATGATTGAACAGCCACAACCACCTGAAGGTGATGAGGCTACTACAGGCACACTGTCACCTCTTGCTGTAGTGCCTCAGTATATCTCCACTAACAGTGCAAAAAGCACCTTCCTGCGTAATTCTGGGTTTGTTGTCAAGCTAACCTCGTCCAAATCGCCTACTGAACAAAATCTTCCTGCTAGACAGAGTGACATATCTGTGCTCCAGACACAAGTCCAATCCCTAATGGATGTTGTTTCGGAAACAAGAATAGTGGTTGAGAAATGTCGTCAAGATATGAATGGTTTTGAAACCAGACTATCATACATTCGCTTCATTGTTGAAGAGAAATGGCGGAAAAAAGGTGGAGATCGTGTTGCTCCATCAGATTCTACAGCCTGAATCATTAGCACTCAGGTCAAATGATATGTGCTTCTATACATTTGATGGTGCTTTTATCTGGAAGGACTGTAAACTTTATGCCAACAGGCCTTTTGTTGTATGATTGGAATTTATTTTGTTGTGATACAACATTTATGATGCTGCCACAAGCTGCAGTAATTACGACGCTATTTTTGTATAGTGTAGGTTTATCTTAGTAATGTATTCAGCCGAAAGCTTCGTAGGAGCCCAACATGCCAACATTCGTCGGGCCCATTCCAATTGGGCTAAAAACGATTACGGGCCGAAATTGGCATGTAGCCCACTAAAAATATCTGGGCTTAAATTAGCATAAGCTTTCAAATTTTTCTGGTAGGCCTGTGCCCATAGTGGGCCTTTAACAGGCCTAAACATAATTTGGGCCCTCGGTAAAAATAGGCCCTTTACAGGTGTAAATATCTCGAGCCCACAAAAAACATGGGCCTTTAATAGACCGAAAGTGAGATTGGGCCCTGATTGTGCCAAATAACCCACTCGACTTAGCAGGCCAAAATGGTGGCCCATTTACGATGCGGATATTTGACAGGCCGAAATTCGGACGGGCCGTAAATGTGGCGACCTAATACACGGGCCTTTAACAGGCCGGAACTTCAGCCGGGCTAGATTATTGTCATTTTTATATGGGCCGTTAATGGGCCCGATATGACATTGGGCCACATATGGCCCATGGTTTACGTCCGGCGTTAACAGGCCGAAAATGACAACAGGCCGAAAGTGGCCCAAATCTATAGTGGGCCTCTAACAGGCCGAATGACAGACATGGCCGAATATGACCCAAATCCTTCACGGTCGTTTATGGGTCGAAAGTTTTGATGGCCTGTAAATGGGACCAAATGAAGCCGGACTATTAATAGGCCGAAAATACACCGGGCCATAATTCGGCCCAATTACTTAGCAGACTGTTAACGGGCCAGAAGTGACCATGGGCCGCATTGATGACAAGTTTAGACCAGGCCATTGATGGGCCGATTTGACAGAGAATGTTGGGCCTTTAGCTGGGCCGACCCATTATGGTCTGCAGAATCTTGTGGGCCTTTAGCTGGGCCGGCCCATTGTGGTCCGCAAAATCTTGTGGGCCTTTAGCTAGGCCGGCCCATTATGGTCTGCTAAATTTTGTGGGCCTTTAGCTGGGCCGGCCCATTATGGTCCTCTAAATCTTATGGGCCTTCGGTTGGGCTAGCCCATTTAAACTTTGTGGGCCACTTTTGGGCTGGTCCACGTGTCAACACAGCGTAGGCCCATCTCGACCGTTGGATGAGTGACACCTGTGCCAACGCGGAGCCAACAGGTGTTCCCTTCGGCCAATTAGAATTTTACACGTGGAAATTTCCCATTGGTCGCGGCTGTTAACGAGTTATTGGATCCAAAATCCGACCCGATAGCTTAACGGTGTTCCGTTACGGTGGATGCCACGTGTCGGTCACCCTTGACGAAAGCACTTCTGTGACGCGCGATTTATCGTCATGGAAGTGGACACTTCCGTGATTATAATTTTGGTAATGTCATCGAACACTTCTACGACAGCACAGGTATGACTATCTTGATTCTGTCATAAATTTGTCATGGATGTACATGCATGACAAAAAATGCGACATAATGTGACAAACACGTATCATCACGGAAGTGTATTTTTTTGTAGTGGTATTACACCACAACGGTGGCCTAAACCAATATAAATCTCTATGTCTTTGTGTCTCTGTGAGCTCTACGCACTAGGCTAGGGAGGATCGCGAGTAGGCAGGCTAGGCAGGTTGAGATCTCCGCATGCACCCGAGAGTTTGAACCTCTCAAGGGTTGCCGGATCCCGAAATCCGACAACTGTTGGCACATATATTGAGAGAGTGAGATTACTGTAATAGTGGGACTAGTTGGTGAAACATACACTAACAAATGTAAGCACCCTCATTATCTTAATGGGTAAAGTTAGCAACATAGTAGTCTTGCTTAAAGAGAGGTATTATTTTATTTAATTAGTGCCAATTAGCTCAACACTCAAAGCATTGCCATGTAGCATAGGTTACAAAACTTTAACATGCAAAGATAAAGGAGTTTCTCATGACAGTAGCACGATACAAATAGAGATGACATTAAAACTAATATGGATGAAGGCCTTAGGATAGTACCAACCAGAGGAAAAATGCTTATTCATGTAGTCCCATAAGAGATGACAAAGCACTCACTGGAATCACTCAATAGTATATATTTTTGTGCACTTTAAATGTATGGTTGAAATCACTCTTGTTTACCAGTGTTGAGTTTATATCAAAAGATTATCAAGAACTTCCGGCAGAGTTAAAGCACTGGCTGGGATATAGTTCATTGTATTGTCTTGTGTAGTTCCACTAAAATGTATGATTAGCACAACATGATCCCTGTTTGCAGAAGTAGGAACAAGGTGAAACCTTCATTAGCTTAGTGAGAAACGATAGAAAGTGTTGGCGAACGCAGTAATTTCAAAAAATCCTACGATCACGCAAAATCTATCTAGGAGATGCATAGCAACAAGAGGGGAGAGTGTGTCTATGTACCCTCGTAGACCAGAAACGGAAGCGTTTTATCAACGCGGTTGATGTAGTCATACGTCTTCACGATCTGACCGATCCAACCACCGAACGTACGGCACCTCCGTGTTCAGCACACGTTCATCTTGATGACATCCCTCATACTCTTGATCCAGTTGAGGCCGAGGGAGAGTTTTGTCAGCACGACGGCGTGGCGACGGTGATGATGAAGTTACCGGTGCAGGGCTTCGCCTAAGCACTACGACTATATCACCGAGGTGTGTAACTATAGAGGGGGGCACCGCACATGGCTAAATGATCAACTTGTGTGTTCTAGGGTGCCCCCTGACCCCGTATATAAATGTGCAACGGGGAGGCCGGCCGGCCCTCCTAGGGCGCGCCCCACAAGGGGAGTCCTACTAGGACTACTAGTCCTAGTAGGATTCCACCAAGAGGGAGACAGGGGGAAGGAAGGAGAGGGAGAGGGAGAAGGAAAGGGGGGCGTCGCCCCCCTCCTAATCCAATTTGGACCCAAGGAGGAGGGGGCATGCAGCATTCCTTGGACGCCCCTCTCTCTCCACTAAGGCCCATGCGGCCCATTATTTCCCCCGGGGGGTTCCGATAACCCTCCGGCACTCTGGTTTAATCTGGAATATTTCCGGTGTCCGAATATAGCCATCCAATATATCAATCTTTATGTCTCGACCATTTAGAGACTCCTCGTCATGTCGGTGATCTCATACGGGACTCCGAACAAGCTTTGGTCATCAAAACACATAACTCATAATACAAATCGTCATTGAACATTAAGCGTGCGGACCCTACGGGTTCGAGAACTATGTAGAAATGACCGAGACATATCTCCGGTCAATAACCAATGGCGGAACCTAGATGCTCATATTGTCTCCTACATTTTCTATGAAGATCTTTATCGGTCAAATCGCAAAACAACATACGTTGTTCCCTTTGTCATCGGTATGTTAGTTGCTCGAGATTCGATCATCGGTATCATCATACCTAGTTCAATCTCGTTACCGGCAAGTCTCTTTACTCGTTCCATAATACTTCATCCCGCAACTAAATCATTAGTCAAAATGTTTGCAAGGCTTATAGCGATGAGCATTGCCAAGAGGGCCTAGAGATACCTCTCCAAAACACGGAGTGACAAATCCTAATCTCGATCCATGCCAACTCAACAAACACCTTCGGAGACACCTGTAGAGCACCTTTATAATCACCCTTTTATGTTGTGACATTTGGTAGCACACAAATTGTTCCTCCGGTATTCGGGAGTTGCATAATATCATAGTCTGAGGAACATATATAAGTCATGAAGAAAGCGGTAGCAATGAAACTATAATGATCATAATGCTAAGCTAACGGATGGGACATGTCCATCACATCATTCTCCTAATGATTTGATCCCATTCATCAAATGACAACACATGTCCATGGTTAGGAACCATAACCATCTTTGATAAACGAGCTAGTGAAGTAGAGGCATACTAGGGACAATATGTTTTGTCTATGTATTCACACATTTACTAAGTTTCCGATTAATACAATTCTAGCATGAATAATAAACATTTATCATGAAATAAGGAAATAAATAATAACTTTATTATTGCCTCTATGGCATATTTCCTTCAGTCTCCCACTTGCACTAGAGTCAATAATCTATATTACATAGTAATGATTCTAACACCCATGGAGTCTTGGTGTTGATCATGTTTTGCTCGTGGAAGAGTCTTAGTCAATGGGTCTGCAACATTCAGATCCGTGTGTATCTTGCAAATCACTATGTCCCCTTCCGACACTTGATGACGGATGGAATTGAAGCATCTCTTGATGCGCTTGGTTCTCTTGTGAAATCTAGATTCCTTTGCCAAGGCAATTGCACCAGTATTGTCACAAAAGATTTTCATTGGACCCGATGCATTAGGTATGACACCTAGATCGGATATGAACTCCTTCATCCAAACTCCTTCATTTGCTACTTCCGAAGCAGCAATGTACTCCACCTCACACATAGATCCCGCCACGACGCTTTGCTTGGAACTGCACCAACTGACAGCTCCTCCATTTAAAAAAAATAAGTATCTGGTTTGCGACTTAGAGTCGTCCGGATCAGTGTCAAAGCTTGCATCGACGTAACCATTTACGACGAGCTCTTTGTCACCTCCATAAACAAGAAACATATCCTTAGTCCTTTTCAGGTATTTCAGGATGTTCTTGACCGCTGTCCAGTTCTCCACTCTGGGTTTACTTTGGTACCTCCCTGCTATGCTTATAGCAAGGCACACATCAGGCCTGGTACACAGCATTGCATACATGATAGAACCTATGGCTGAAGCATAGGGAATAACTTTCATTTTCTCTCTATCTTCTGCAGTGGTCGGGCATTGAGTCTAACTCAACTTCACACCTTGTAACACAGGCAAGAACCCTTTCTTTGACTGATCCGTTTTGAACTTCTTCAAAACTTTATCAAGGTATGTGCTTTGTGTAAGTCCAATTAAGCATCTTGATCTATCTCTATAGATCTTGATGCCCAATATGTAAGCAGCTTCTCTGAGGTGTTTAATTGAAAAACTCTTATTCAGGTATCCTTTCTGCAATCCAGAAATTCTATATCATTTCCAATCAACAATATGTCACCCACATATAATATTAGAAATGCTATAGAGCTCCCACTCACTTTCTTGTAAATACAAGCTTCTCCAAAAGTCTGTATAAAACCATATGCTTTGATCACACTATCAAAGCATTTATTCCATCTCTGAGAGGCTTGCACTAGTCCATAAATGGATGGCTGGAGCTTGCACATTTGTTAGCACCCTTTGGATCGACAAAACCTTCTGGTTGCATCATATACAACTCTTCTTCAAGAAATCCATTCAGGAATGAAGTTTTGACATCCATCTACCAAATTTCATAATCTAAAATGCAGCAATTGCTAACATGATTCAGACAGACTTAAGCATCGCTATGGGTGAGAAAGTCTCACCGTAGTCAACTCCTTGAACTTGTCGAAAACCTTTCGCAACAAGTCGAGCTTTGTAAACAGTAACATTACCGTCAGCGTCAGTCTTCTTCGTGAAGATCCATTTATTTTCTATGGCTTGCCGATCATTGAGCAAGTCCACCAAAGTACACACTTTGTTTTCATACATGGATCCCACCTCGGATTTCATGGTCTCAAGCCATTTCACGGATTCTGGGCTCATCATCGCTTCCTCATAGTTCATAGGTTCACCATGGTCTAGTAACATCACTTCCAAAACAGGATTACCGCACCACTCTGGTGCGGATCTTACTCTGGAAGACCTATGAGGTTCGGTAGTAACTTGATCTGAAGTTTCATGATCATCATCATTAATTTCTTCACTAATCGGTGTAGGAATCACTGGAACTGATTTTTGTGATGAACTACTTTCAAATAAGGGAGAAGGTACAATTACCTCGTCAAGTTCTACTTCCCTCCCACTCACTTCTTTCGAGAGAAACTCCTTCTCTAGAAAGGATCCATTCTTAGCAACAAAGGTTTTTCCTTCAGATCTGTGATAGAAGGTGTACCCAACAGTTTCCTCTGGGTATCCTATGAAGACGCACTTCTCCAACTTGGGTTCGAGCTAATCAGGTTGAAGCTTTTTCACATAAGCATTGCAGCCCCAAACTTTAAGAAATGACAACTTTGGTTTCTTGCCAAACCATAGTTCATAAGGTGTCGTCTCAACGGATTTTGATGGTGCCCTATTTAAAGTGAATGCAGCCGTCTCTAAAGCATGACCCCAAAACGATAGCGGTAAATCAGTAAGAGACATCATAGAATGCACCATATCCAATAAAGTACGGTTACGACATTCGGACAAACCATTTCAATGTGGTGTTCTAGGTGGCGTTAGCTATGAAACTATCCCATGTTGTTTCAAATAAAGACCAAACTCGTAACTCAAATATTCACCTCCACGATCAGATCATAGAAACTTTATTTTCTTGTTACGATGATTTTCTACTTCACTCTGAAATTCTTTGAACTTTTCAAATGTTTCAGACTTATGCTTCATTAAGTAGATATAACCATATCTGCTCAAATCATCTGTGAAGGTAAGTAAATAATGATACCGACCACGAGCCTCAACACTCATTGGACTGCATACATCTGTATGTATTATTTCCAATAAGTCAGTAGCTCGTTCCATTGTTTCGGAGAATGGGGTTTTAGTCATCTTTCCCATGAGGCACCGTTCGCAAGCACCATGTGATTCATAATGAAGTGATTCCAAAAGTCCATCAGCATGGAGTTTCTTCATGTACTTTACACCGATATGACCCAAACAGCAGTGCCACCGATAAGTTGAACTATCATTATCAACTTTGCATCTTTTGGCTTCAATATTATGAACATGTGTATCATCACGATCGAGATTCAAAAAAATAGACCACTCAACAAGGGTGCATGACCATAAAAGATATTACTCATATAAATAGAACAGCCATTATTATCTGATTTAAATGAATAACCATCTTGCATCAAACAAGATCCAGATATAATGTTCATGCTCAACACTGGCACCAAATAACAATTATTTGGGTCTAAAACTAATCTCGAAGGTAGATGTAGAGGTAGCGTGACGACCGTGATCACATCGACCTTGGAACCATTTCCCACGCGTATCATCACCTCATCCTTAGCCGATCTTTGTTTAATTTGTAGCCCCTGTTTCAAGTTGCAAATATGAGCAACAGAACCAGTATCAAATACCCAGGCCCTACTGCGAGCATTAGTAACGTACACATCAATAACATGTATATCAAATATACCTTTCACTTTGCCATCCTTCTTATCCGCCAAATACTTGGGGCAGTTCCACTTCCAGTGACCATTCCCTTTGAAGTAGAAGCACTCAGTTTAAGGCTTAGGTCCAGACTTGGGTTTGTTCTGTTGAGAAGCAACTTTCTTGCCGTTCTTCTCGAAGTTCCCCTTCTTCCCTTTGCCCTTTTTCATAAAACTAGTGGTCTTGTTGACCATCAACACTTGATGCTCCTTCTTGATTTCTACCTTCGCAGCCTTTAGCATCGTGAAGAGCTCGGGAATAGTCTTGTTCATCCCGTGCATATTATAGTTCATCACGAAGCCTTTATAGCTTGGTGGCAGTGATTGAAGAACTCTGTCAATGACACTATCATCAGGAAGATTAACTAACATCTGAGTCAAGTGGTTATGGTACCCAGACATTCTGAGTATGTGTTCACTGACAGAACTATTCTCCTCCATTTTTCAGCTGTAGAACTTGTTTGAGACTTCATATCTCTCAACTTGGGCATTTGCTTGAAATATTAACTTCAACTCTTGGAACATCTCATATGCTCCATGACGTTCAAAACGTCTTTGAAGTCTCGATTCTAAGTCGTAAAGCATGGCACACTAAACTATCGAGTAGTCATCAACATGCGTCTGCCAGGCATTCACAATGTCTGCAGTTGCTGGCGCGGGAGGTACACCTAACAGTGCTTCTAGGACGTAATTCTTTTTTGCAGCAATGAGGATAATCCTCAAGTTATGGACCCAGTCCATGTAGTTGCTGCCATCATCTTTCAACTTAGCTTTCTCTAGGAATGCATTAAAATTTAAAGGAATAGTAGCACAGGCCATTGATCTACAATAACATAGACATGCAAAATAACTATCATGACTATGTTCATGACAAATTAAAGTTCAATTAATCATATTACTTAAGAACTCCCACTTAGATAGACATCCCTCTAGTCATCTAAATGATCACGTGATCCAAATCAACTAAACCATGTCCGATCATCACGTGAGATGGAGTAGCTTTGAATGGTGAACATCACTATGTTGATCATATCTAGTATATGATTCACGCTCGACCTTTCGGTCTCAGTGTTCCGAGGCCATATCTGCATATGCTAGGCTCGTCAAGTTTAACCTTAGTATTCTGTGTGTGCAAAACTGGCGTGCACCCATTGTATGTGAACGTAGAGCTTATCACACCTGATCATCACGTGGTGTCACCGCACGACGAACTGTAGCAATGGTGCATACTTAGGGAGAACACTTATACCTTGAAATTTAGTAAGGGGTCATCTTATAAAGCTACCGTCGTACTAAGCAAAATAAGATGCATAAAAGATAAACATCACATGCAATCAAAATATGTGACATGATATGGCCATCATCATCTTGTGCTCATGATCTCCATCACCGAAGCATCGTCATGATCTCCATCGTCACCGGCGCGACACCTTGATCTCCATCATAGCGTCGTTGTCATCTCACCAACTATTGTTACTACGACTATCACTACCGCTTAGTGATAAAGTAAAACAATTACATGGCAATTGCATTGCATACAATAAAGCGACAACCATATGGCTCCTGCCAGTTGCCGATAACTTTGTTACAAAACATGATCATCTCATACAACAATTTATATAACATCATGCCTTGACCATATCACATCACAGCACGCCCTGCAAGAACAAGTTAAACATCTTCTACTTTGTTGTTGCAAGTTTTACGTGGCTACTATGCGCTTCTAGCAAGAACCGTTCTTACCTACGCATCAAAACCACAATGATTTTTTGTCGAGTGTGATGTTTTAACCTTCAACAAGGACCGGCCGTAGTCAAACTCGATTCAACTAAAGTTGGAGAAACAGACACCTGCCAGCCACCTTTGTGCAAAAGCACATCGGTAGAACCAGTGTCATGAATGCAGTCATGTAATGTCGATCCGGGCCGCTTCATCCAACAATACCGCCGAATCAAAGTAAGACGTTGGTGGTAAGCAGTGTGACTATTATCGTCCACTACTCTTTGTGTTCTACTCGTGCATATAACATCTATGCATATACCTGGCTCAGATGCCACTGTTAGGGATCTATCTAGGAGATGCATAGCAACGACAGGGGGAGTGTGTCTACGTACCCTCGTAGACCGAAAACGGAAGTGTTTTATCAACGCGGTTGATGTAGTCGTACATCTTCACGATCCGACCGATCCAAGCACCGAATGTACAACACCTCCGTGTTCAGCACACGTTCAGCTTGATGACGTCCCTCTTACTCTTGATCTAGTTGAGGCCGAGGGATATTTTCGTCAGCACGATGGCGTCGCGTTGGTGATGATGAAGTTACCGGTGGAGGGCTTCGCCTAACCACTATGACGATATGACCGAGGTGTGTAACTATGGAGGGCGGCACCGCACATGGCTAAAAGATCAACTTGTGTGTTCTATGGTGCCCCCTGCCCCCGTATATAAAGGAGCAAGGCGGAAGCCGGCCGGCCCTCCTAGGGCGCACCCCACAAGGGGAGTCCTACTAGGACTACTAGTCCTAGTAGGATTCCACGAAGAGGGAGAGGGTGAAGGAAGGAGAGGGAGAGGGAGAAAGAAAGGGGGGGAGTTGCCCCCCTCCTAGTCCAATTTGGACCCAAGGAGGAGGGGCACGCGGCCTGCCCTGGCCGCCCCTCTATCTCTCCACTAAGGCCCATGTGGTCCATTAGTTCCCCCGGGGGGTTCCGATAACCCTCCGCCACTCCGGCTTTATCCGAAACTTCTCCGAAACATTTCTAGTGTCCGAATATAGCCGTACAATATATCAATCTTTATGTCTCAACAATTTCGAGACTCCCCGTCATGTCCGTGATTTCATCCGGGACTCCGAAAAAACTACGGTCATCAAAACACATGACTCAGAATACAAATCGTCATCAAACGTTAAGCGTGCGGACCCTACGGGTTCGGGAACTATGTAGACATCACCAAGACATATCTCCAGTCAATAACCAATAGCGAAACCTGGCTGCTCATATTGGCTCCTACATATTCTACGAATATCTTTATTGATCAAACCGCATAACAACATACATTGTTCCCTTTGTCATCGGTATGTTACTTGCCCGAGATTCGATCATCGGTATCATCATACCTAGTTCAATCCAATTACCGGCAAGTCTCTTTACTCGTTCAGTAATACTTCATCCCGCAACTAACTCATTAGTCACAATGCTTGCAATGCTTATAGTGATGATCATTACTGAGAGGGCCCAGAGATACCTCTCTGAAACACGGAGTGATAAATCCTAATATCGATTTATGCCAACTCAGCAAACACCTTCAGAGACACCTATAGAGCACCTTTATACTCACCCTTTTACATTGTGACGGTTGGTAGCACACAAAGTGTTCCTCGGGTATTCAGGAGTTGCATAATCTCATAGTCTGAGGAACATGTATTAGTCATGAAGAAAGCAGTAGCAATGAAACCGTAACGATCATAATGCTAAGATAACAGATGGGTCATGTCCATCACATCATTCTCCTAATGATGTGATCCAGTTCATCAAATGACAACACATGTCCATGATTAGGAACCATAACCTTCTTTGATAAACAAGCTAGTCAAGTAGAGGCATACTAGGGACAATATGTTTTGTCTATGTATTCACACATGTACTAAGTTTTCGGTTAATAAAATTCTAGCATGGATAATAAACATTTATCATGAAATAAGGAAATAAATAATAACTTTGTTATTGCCTCTAGGGCATATTTCCTTCAGAAAGACATTAGCATATTACTCTAACAGTAGCATCAAATTCATGATGGACAATAAGCAAAACATTGCCTCATTGAACCAATGGAAATAAATTGACATGCAAAACAATAACACTATTATGTCATGACACTAATAATAGTCCCTCCCTGCTCCACCACATGATTCACCTCCATAGACAAACATACACACGTACATGATTCAGCATGGGGCGCTACTAAAGATTTGTTTAACTCCGACCGGAAAATTAGGCAACAATAAATTAGTGGTACTTAAGTACTCCTAATTAATTAAGTGACCTTTTAGGAGAGACAACAAAAGTGGAAGGGCTCCTTGGAGGATCATCTCACATGTAAGGTAGAGGTTGCCGGAGCCCTTGAATGGCCTTGACTGAGGCCTCTGGCTTCAGCAAGATCACCTTGGCACTTTTCTTCTTCTTCTTCTTCCTCTTCATGCTCTATTTCTCTTTCTCCTCACCAGTTTGTGAAACCAATTACATGATTGGCCTTCTATTTCAGAATTGGTTTTGTCAGTGAGGGAGTACAAGTGTACTAGTAAAAAATAGCATTATTTTCTCATGGCAGTTGCAAAATAGAGATGAACACTTACCTAAAGGAAGGTTACGGTGCCAATATGAATGATGAGGATTGGAACACAGATCTCCCTTTGTGCAGTTCCACCGAAATGAACCAATTGTTCCATTCTGACATTAAAGTTAAGCAACACGAAATTCACTTCTTTTAAGAAGTGTTTTGTGCAGTGCACCAAAAGGTAACAATAGCAACCAGGTGAAATGGATATCCCTGTTTGCACAAAATGCTACAAAGGAAACAGTCAGAGTCTCAAACAATTACAGGCAAAAACATTTGGCTAAACTTGTCATGGCTTATAACACTGGCATGGCTTCATTTTACCAGGGGCATTAGATTAAAAACATCTAAATATTTGGTATAAGGGCATGGGACAGTGGGTGCATCAGCAGTCCAGCACCATGTACCTAAACAGGGGCATAAAGTGGTGATTCAGAGTTTGTTGCCCCGAGAAACAAACATCCAAGAAACATATCTGGGTTGGTCCCATTTTTGTTCAATAATGTTATACATTAGATAATCATTGCATATCATATTTTATTGCATTTTGGCTTGATCCTAGAAATTCTACGCAACTCAAGGACCTACGGAGAGAGTTGGGGATTTCGTTATTTTCATATTTGAGTTTTCTAAAAAAATTGAAAATAGGATCATTTGATTTTATTTATTTTATCTTCAATTATTTCTATTATAAAAATATGAGAGAGGGAATACAATGACTTTCCCAAAATAAAGAAATATTGAGGATTTAATAAAAAATCAAATAAGATTTTATTTTGGAGTTTTTAGCTATTTATTTGAATTTAGGAAAATTGTGCTTTTTCAAAATTGCATTTAGGCCCTAAATAAATGTTCACCTTGTCCGACTCGATTTTAGAGGACGAGGAAAATTTATTTCGGGATTTTTGGAGTCCGTTTAGTATTTGTTTTATTTGTTTTTCTGCGTGAAATTATTTTAAAAAAGTCAACCGACCAAGCCGGGACGTACCCGACCCGGACTCCAGCCCGATCGGCCTTTATAAGCCGGGGGAGCCCAGCCCGTGCCGCCCCAACCCTAACCCTAGCCGCCCCGATCCGCCACCACCACCACCACCGCCCGCCGCCTCCGCCGCCGCCCGACGCCGCCGCCGCCGCCCCTCACCAGAGGTAGCCGCCACTGGAGGTAGCCGCTTCTCACAAGAAAAACCGATTGTTTTTTTCGAAAACCCTAGATCCATTTTTTAGATTGGTTTTATTTTTTTCCCGGTTTAGTTATTTAGCGATCACCCGATTGTTTGTTCGTTTTAACGAACGGTTTTCGTCTTTTAGTCGTAGACAGCGAACATTCGTTCGTTAGCCTGTTCGTTTGTTTTTCTTTTTCTTGGATTTTCCGCGATTATTCCAGATCGTGATTTGTAATCCAATTTTCGTTTTAGTATTTCTTTTCGCTCGTTTATGGGAATCAGGCAATTCAAGCGCCTAGAGTTTCATCTTGAAACCCTCTTTTCGTTTAACCAACTCAAACAAGTTTTTGCTACTGTAAAATTTGACTTAGGTCCAGATTAGTAAAGGAAGCTTGTTTCTTTCGCCGTTTGGCTTTCGTTGCTTCATTTGATTTGATTATTTTTGCAAACCAGAGTTCTTAAGTTGAACTTTCTGGTTAGATCTCTTATTTGAGTTTTACCTGTGCATTAGATGAGTGCTTATTGTATGCTTGTTTGTTTGCGATAAAGTACCCGGAGTGCGTCGCTTGCTACTATGAGTCCAGGTTTCACGGATCATCAGCAAGGCAAGTAACACTTTGATCATACCTCTTTACTACCCACTTTTATTGCATTAGATCAATCCTGAAACAATTGCATGATTAGGATCTGATTAATATGTGGGTTTTGGGAAGTAGTTGAGGTAGTACCTATTACCTGTTTTATTATAAACCTTTGGGAGTTACTTCTACATTTGCTTATATTGCCAAGCTATGGTAGTAGACGTGGATTGGGTGCGTGTATTCATGACAGATGTGAGAGTGATATTTAATGGTTTACTTAAGGTGGCAACTTAAACTCACATCTGGGTGGACTGAGGCACTTGGGGAAACCAGTGTTGCCTATATTTTTGGAAATCCCGGGGTACCGTGTGATTCTCCTATGGACCGCCACCCAGGCTCAAAGGGATCATGAGATTATTCATGCTAGAAACTTCCGTGTGCAGCCACAAGCTACTATGGGTTCTAGCATAGTTGATTAAGTTGTGTGAACTCTTGAAGAGGTAGACTAGCAGATGTAGGGGAAAGTAGGTGTAACTGTCTACCAGGAGTAGGGAGTTTATACTTCTGAAAGACTGTGTCTCGGTCATCCGTTTCTCAAACACGAAGTAGTGCGAGAAATTAAATGGAGGAGATCGAGTCTTGTGGGGAAAAGTGCGCAAACCTCTGCAGAGTGTATAAACTAATCATGGTTAGCCGTGTCCCCGGTTATGGACGTTTTGAGTATCTATTACCTGGATTATTATGTGAATCTCATCATGTTCTTTAATTAATCTTGTTGGGTTAATGATATTACTTAATCGGGATTGAGTTGGAGGAACCTTCTCAATGTTTAACAACCACCATGATAGTTAAATAAAATTTATTCCTTTGCAGTAGGGAAAAACTGGTTTTATGCAAAGTTGTAACCATAGAGCTTTCCACCAGCCATATATGCATGTAGTATAGCATTATTCTGTTCATTACTCTCTATGTGTTACATTGCCAGCATATTCCATGTGCTGACCCGTTTTGGGGCTGCAACGTTCATGTTGCAGATTTTTCAGACGACGAGTAAGGTGCCTTAGGTCGTGGTCTTGTACTCAGTGATGCCGTTGGAGTTGATGGACTCGCTTATCTTCCAAGCCTTCTGTTGTTATCGTTATTAGATGGCCTTAAGCCATATTTATTGTAATAAGCTCTCTTTTGCGACATTCGATGTAATAAGTGTGTGATTGCTACTCTGTTATAAATCCTTCAAGTACTGTGCGTGTCAGCATTACCAATCCAGGGATGACACTGATGCACAGAGATCAGACTGTTTGAGGTTTGGTCACTACAAGATGGTATCAAAGCACACGCTGAATATAGGACACGACCACTAAGCTAAAGCCGTAGATCACTACTCTCTCTCTTCTCATTTCTGACTCCTCATATTTTCTAATCTTTTAGGAATGGCGGATGCAAGGAACAAGTTCACGCAACCGGATGAAGATACACCCTTTGGACGCCACTTGGAGGAAGTCACTAAGTACCTGAACATCGGAGTACCAAGATTCACCAGGACCTACATCGCCAGTTTACCAGAAGAGGAGCGTTGGATGATTCAAGTTCAAGTTCCAGGAAGGACGTTCATGCCCGTCACTAAGCCCATAGAGTTTTCCTTTGATGCACCAACCTGGAGTCTAGGAAAGGGCATGGAATCCCACATCACAATGGGACGCATTGGAGAAGTTTATCACAAGGATCTTAAGGATACTATCTACCAGATTTGTGGGTGCCGAGATGAGTAATGGGAGATGATTAGCACTAGGAAGGATGGATCAATTGCAGCTTTCATCTAGGAGTTAAACCAGCACATTCGTCCCCATGAGAACCAGATGTGCGCAGGCATGATAGATCTGAAGAAGGCATTGACCAAGATCACGGAGCTGGAAGAAGAACTCAAGTCTACACGTGATGGTTATGAGGAGGAAATAACAACACTTGTGGAGAAGAATGAAGATCTGAAGAAGAAGCTAAAGGTGTTTATGGGATTTCCTACGACTAGAGATGAAGACGATGATTGCACTTGTCCGGAGAACTACATCATCATCGACGACACCGACTCGGACCCAGATGATAGCGATGATGAATTTGTTGATGAAGCTAGAGCAGATATCATGGAGTCTTCGACCGAACAGTTTTTCTAGTCGACCACCATAACAGTAGTAGTATTCCCCCATGTGTATATAGTATAGTCTGAGCACTTTTGTAACAATAGTTAGACCATTGTATGCCTTGTTTGAATTGATTGAAATTGTTTGCCTTTGTCTCATGTGCATATGGGTAGTGTTTTCTCTCTATACCTCATTCTATTTTGCATTCTCATCCTTTCTAAACCCTCAGATGCCTCCTAGACGTGGCAATGGATTTGCTTTCCCACCGGAGCTCACTCAGTTGATCCAGCAGCAGAATGCATTGATGCAGATCCTAGTCCAGAATCATAATCAGGGGAACAACAACAACAACAACAACAACCCACCACCACCACATGTTGATCACTTAGCCCGTTTCTTGAGGCTTAATCCGCCGGTGTTCTCCAGTAGCACCGAGCCGATAGTTGCAGATGATTGGCTCTGCAAGATGGGAAGGGAGTTAACCACTACAGGATGCACAGATGCAGAGAAGGTGCATTTTTCCGCACATTAGCTTGATGGACCCGCAGCATCATGGTGGGAGAATTTCACAACCACTTATCCCATCGACACTGTCACATGGGATCAGTTTCAGGAGGCTTTCCGTACTGCTCATGTTTCAGCAGGAGCAATGGCCATGAAGAAGCATGAGTTTCGTAACTTGCGCCAAGGAGGACGTATTGTTGGCCAGTATGTGGATGACTTTAGTAAGCTAGCACGTTATGCCCCAGATGATGTTGCTATGGATGCAGCTAAGCAGGAGAAGTTTTTGGAAGGACTGAATGATGAGCTGAGCATGCAGTTGATGGTAGAAACCTTCAACAACTACCAGGAGTTGGTAGATCATGCTCTCATGATTGAGGGGAAGCAGCAGCAGATTGACAGCCGCAAGAGGAAGTATGGACAAGGGAAGTACAATTCTGGAGCTCAGCAGAAGCCTCATTTTACCCCAAACATGGGAGGACCTTTTCAGCATACCAATGGAGGAGGTAGTTCACACAACCATAGTGGCCCCAAGAATGGTAATGGGAATGGAGGAAGTAACGGACAAAATCGTACTAACCCATCAACCCCAACAAAGACGGATCTAAGCCACATTACCTATTTCAAATGCCAGAAGACTAGACATTATGCCACTGAATGTCCAAAAGTGAAGAATGGAAATGGCAATGTAAGCTCTGGGAAGAAGCCGAACCCTTTCAACAAGGGGCAGGTGAACCACATTAGCGTGGAGGAGGTTGAAGCCTAGCCAGATGCAGTAATAGGTAAGTTTTTGGTTAAGTCATTTACTGCAATCGTTCTTTTTGATACTGGTGCATCGCATTCATACATATCAAGGGGATTTGTGGATAAGTATAAACCGCCCACCAAAGTTCTTAGAACACCTATGTTAGTAAGCTCACCAGGAGCGGAGTATATGGCTAGTCAAGGATGTTTTCAAGTGCCATTGGCCACAGGCAGACATCTTTTTCCTTCGGATTTGATAGTTTTGGAGTCGCAAGGTTTGGATGTGATTCTGGGTATGGATCGGCTATCGATGTATGGAGGAAACATCGATTGCGCCAGTAAGTCGATTTTTCTTACCACCCCAGAAGGAAGAAGGATCAAGTATGTATCCCGGCATGAACCGAAGAGGACCCAAGTGAATTCCTTATCAGGAGTTGTATAGGAGGAAGTACCAGTGGTGAAGGATTTCCCCGATGTATTTCCAGACGAGTTGCCAGGCATGCCACCGGATACAGACATTGAGTTTTTGGTTGAGCTTTTGCCAGGCACAGGGCCAATTTCTAAGAGACCGTACAGGATGCCCGGACAAGATTTGGAGGAAATTAAGAACCAGATTAAGAAGTTATTGGATAAAGGTTATATTTGCCCAAGTTCTTCACCTTGGGGATCACCAGTGCTTCTAGTGGAGAAGAAGGATGGATCATTAAGGATGGTTGTTGATTATCGAGGATTGAATGAAGTGACAATCAAGAACAAGTACCCACTACCGATGATCAATGATTTGTTTGACCAGTTTCAAGGAGCTAAGGTATTTTCCAAGATTGATCTGCGATCAGGATACCACCAGTTGAAGATTAGAGAGCAGGATATACCAAGGACGAATTTTACCACCAGGTACAGGCTGTATGAGTATACCGTTATGTCATTTGGTCTGACTAACGCACCTGCATATTTCATGAACATGATGAACTAGGTGTTTATGGAGTTTCTGGAGAAGTTCGTCTAGGTGTTCATTGATGATATTCTGGTCTACTCAAAGAATGAAGAGGAGCATAAGGAGCATTTGCGTTTGGTACTTGGGAAGCTCAGAGAACATCAGTTATATGCCAAGTTCAGCAAGTGCGAATTTTGGTTGAAGGAAGTTGGATTCCTTGGACATGTTATATACAGAGAAGGAATAGCAGTAGACCCCACCAAAGTTGTCATTGTGACAAATTGGGAAGCACCAACAACAGTTGGAGAGATCCAGAGTTTTCTTGGACTTGCAGGATACTACCGGAGGTTCATTGAGAATTTCTCGAAGATTGCCAAGCCCATGATGGAGTTGTTGAAGAAGGATACCATGTTCAAATGGACTGATGAATGTGAGGCTAGTTTTCAGGAGTTGAAGAAACATTTGGTTACATCACCGGTGTTGATTCTGCTAGATCAGCGCAAGGATTATGAAGTATATTGCGATGCTTCATGTCGAGGACTTGGAGCAGTGCTTATGCAGGAGGGAAGAGTTGTTTCGTATGCCTCACGATAGCTTAAACCCCAAGAATTGAATTATGCTACACATGATTTGGAGTTAGCAGTCGTAGTACATGCATTGAAGACTTGGAGACATTTTCTCATCGGAAATCATTGTGAGGTGTACACGGATCATAAGAGTTTGAACTACATCTTCACACAGAAGGAGTTGAATCTCAGGCAAAGGAGATGGTTGGAGCTCATCAAGGATTACGATATGAGATTGCATTATCACCCCGGAAAGGCTAACGTAGTAGCCGATGCGTTGAGCCGCAAGAGCCATGTCAACACACTTTTGACCGAAGAGTTACCGAAGGAGTTAGCCGAGGATCTTTGCGAGCTATGTTTGGAGATAGTTCCGAGAGGCTATGTAGCAGCATTGGAGATTCAGTCGACTTTGATGGATAAGATCAGAGAAGCTCAGAAGACTGTCAAGGAGATTGCTGAGATAAAGGAGAGGATGAGCAAAGGAAAAGCTAAAGGATTGCGTGAGGATGAGCATGATAGCCTATGGTTTGAGGACCGCGTTTATGTGCCTAATGACCCGGAGATTAGGAAGTTGATTCTACAGGAGGCCCATGATTCACCATATTCGATTCACCTAGGAAATACCAAGATGTATCTGGATTTGAAGGACACTTTCTGGTGGACCGGAATGAAGAAAGATATTGCGGAATATGTAGAAGTTTGTGATGTATGTCAGAGAGTGAAGGCAGAGCATCAGAAGCCAGGAGGATTGCTACAGCCATTGCCGATACCCGAATGGAAGTGGGATAAGTTAGGCATGGATTTTATCACGGGATTGCCCAGGACTCGTTCAGGCTATGACTCGATTTGGGTTGTAGTCGATCGATTGACGAAGGTAGCTCATTTCATCCCAGTGAAGACCACTTACACCAGTGCTAAGTTGGCAAAGATATACATGACCATGATCATATGTCTGCATGGAGTTCCGAGGAGCATTGTATCAGATAGAGGAACCCAGTTTACCTCAAAATTCTGGAATCAGTTGCATAAAACTTTGGGTACCAGGCTAGAGTTCAGTACAACCTTTCATCCGCAGACAGATGGACAGACCGAGAGAGTCAATCAAATTCTGGAGGACATGTTGAGAGCTTGTGCGCTAGATTATGGATCTAGTTGGGACAAGAATTTGCCGTATGCGGAGTTCTCTTACAACAATAGTTATCAATCCAGTTTGAAGATGGCCCCCTTCAAAGCTTTGTACGGAAGGAGGTCCATGACACCATTTTTGTGGGATGAAGTTGGAGACCGTCAGTTGTTTGGGCCAGATTTAATTAAAGAGTCTGAACAGAAGGTGAAGTTTATTCCCGACAGGCTCAAGGTAGCCCAGTCCAGGCAGAAGAGCTATGCAAATTCTAAACGCAAGGAGACAGTTTACGAAGTCGGAGACAGAGTTTATCTTTGTGTATCTCCACTTCGAGTTAAGCGCTTTGGAGTTAAGGGAAAGTTAGTGCCACGTTTTGTAGGACCATACAAAGTTTTGGAGCGTATGGTAGAAGTTGCTTACAAGTTGGAATTACCCGAAGGATTGTCAGGAGTTCATGACGTGTTCCACGTTTCCTAGTTGAAGAAGTGCCACACGGAGACGGCTGAGATACCGCTAAAAGATACAGTGCCGCTCGAAGCGATCTAGTTGGATAGTGATTTTACCTATGAGGAGAAACCAGTCAAGATTCTCGAGTTTGCCAGCCGAGTCACATGCAGTAAGGTTATCAAGTTTTGCAAAGTTCAGTGGAGCCACCACACCGAAGATGAAGCCACCTGGGAGCGAGAGGAAGATCCGCTGAAGGACCACCCTCACCTATTTTCTAGCCAACCCGAATCTTGAGGGCGAGATTCATCTTAAGGGGATAGGTTTGTAACATCCCAAATTTTCAATTTGGAATGTTATACATTAGATCTTCATTGCATATCATATTTTATTGCATTTTGGCTTGATCCTAGAAATTCTACGCAACTCGAGGACCCGTGGAGAGAGTTGGGGATTTCGTTATTTTCATATTTGAGTTTTCTCAATTTTTTGAAAATAGGATCATTTGATTTTATTTATTTTATCTTCAATTATTTCTATTATATAAATATGAGAGAGGGAATAAAATGACTTTCCCAAAATAAAGAAATATTGAGGATTTAATAAAAAATCAAATAAGATTTTATTTCAGAGTTTTTCGCTATTTTATTTGAATTTAGGTAAAATGTGCGTTTTTCAAAATTGCATTTAGGACCCAAATAAATGTTCGCCTTGTCCGGCTCAATTTTAGAGGACGGGGAAAATTAATTTCGGGATTTTTGGAGTCCGTTTAGTATTTCTTTTATTTGTTTTTCTGTGCGAAATTACTTAAAAAAATTCAACCGACCTAGTCGGGCCGTACCCGACCCGGACTCTAGCCCGGTCGGCCTTTATAAGCCGGGCGAGCCCAGCCAGAGCCGCCCCAACCCTAACCTAGCTGCCCCGATCCGTCGTCGCCGCCGCCGCCACCCGACGCCGCCCGACGCCGCCACCGCTGCCGCCACCCGACGTTGCTGCCCCTCGCCGCCGACCGCCGCCACCGCCTCGGTTCTCGCGACAAAAACTGATTGGTTTTTTTATGAAAATCCTAGATCCGTTTTTTTATTTTTTTTCAGAATGATTTTTTTCAGTTTAGTTATTTAGCGAACGCCCGTTCATTCGTTCGTTTTAAAGAACGGTTTTCGTCTTTTAGTCGCAGACAGCGAACGTTCGTTCGTTAGCCTGTTCGTCTGTTTTCCTTTTTCTCGGATTTTTCATGATTATTCCAGATCGCGATTTCTTATCAGATTTTCGTTTTAGTATATCTTTTCGCTCGTTTATCAAAATCAGGCGATTCAAGCGCCCAGAGTTTCGTCTTGAAACCCTCTTACAGTTTAACCAACTCAAACAAGTTTTTGCTACTGTAAATTTGACTTAGGTCCAGATTAGTAAACAAAGCTTGTTTCTTTCCCCGTTTGACTTTCGTTGCTTCGTTTGTTTTGAATATTTTTGCAAACCGGAGTTCTTATGTTGAACTTTCTGGTTAGATCTCTTATTTGAGTTTTACTTGTGCATTAGGTGAGTGCTTATTGTATGCTTGTTTGTTTGCGATAGAGTACCTAGAGTGCACCGCTTGCTACTACGAGTCTCTAGGTTTCACGGATCATAAGTAAGGCAAGTAACACTTTGATCATACCTCTTTACTACCCAGCTTTATTGTATTATACCAATCCTCAAACAATTGCATGATTAGGATCTGATTAATATGTGGGTTTTGGGAAGTAGTGGAGGTAGTACCTATTACCTATTTTATTATCAAACCTTTGGGAGTTACTTCTACTTTTTCTTATATTACCAAGCTATGCTAGCAGACGTGGATTGGGTGAGTGTATTCATGATAGATGTGAGAGTGATATTTAATGGTTTACTTATGGTGGCAACTTAAACTCACATCTGGGTGGATTGAGGCACCTGGGGAACCCAGTGTTGCCTGTATTTTTGGAAATCCTGGGGTACCGTGTGATTCTCCTATGGACCACCACCCAGGCTCAAAGGGATCATGAGATTATTCATGCCAGAAACTTTCGTGTGCAGCCACAAGCTACTACAGGCTCTAGCATTGTTCATTAAGTTGTGTGAACTCTTGAAGAGGTAGACTAGCAGATGTAGGGGAAAGTAGGTGTAACTGTCTATCCGGAGTAGGGAGTTTATAATTCTGAAAGACTGTGTCTCGGTCGTCCGTTTCTCAAACACCTAGTAGTGCGAGAAATCCAACGGAGGAGATCGAGTCTTGTGGGGAAAAGTGCGCAAACCTCTGCAGAGTGTATAAACTAATCATGGTTAGCCGTGTCCCCGGTTATGGATGTTTTGAGTATCTAGTACCTGGATTATCATGTGAATCTCATCATGTTCTTTAATTAATCTTGTTGGGTTAATGATATTACTTAATTGAGATTGAGTTGGAGGAACCTTCTCAATGTTTAACAACCACCATGATAGTTAAATAAAATTTATTCTTTTGCAGTAGGGAAAAACTGGCTTTATGCAAACCTGTAACCATAGAGCTTTCCACCAGCCATATATGCATGTAGTATAGCATTATTCTGTTCATTACTCTTATGTGTTACATTGCTAGCATATTCCATGTGCTGACCCATTTTCGGGCTGCAACGTTCATGTTGAAGATTTTTCAGACGACGAGTAAGGTGCCTTAGGTCATGGTCTTATACTCAGTGATGTCGTTGGAATTGATGGACTCGCTTATCTTCCAAGCCTTCCGATGTTATCGTTATTAGATGGCCTTAAGCCATATTTATTGTAATAAGCTCTCTTTTGAGACATTCAATGTAATAAGTGTCTGATTGCTACTCTGTTATAAATCCTTCAAGTATTGTGCGTGTCAGCATTACCGATCTAGGGATGACACTGATGCACAGAGATTAGACTGTTTGAGGTCTGGTCGCTACATGTTCACTCTAGCCACCTACTCCTATGTGTGGATAGCAAATCTAGTGCTGGTCATACCACTGTGTACAACGTTACCCCTATATTTCCCTTTTCGACCAAGAGACCAGTTGGATGACCAGTCTGTACTACTTTCACCCCTTTCCTTCCTGTTTGTACCAAGTCCGATGTACATACTAAATTCCCCCACCCCCACTTTATTTCCTGTTTTAACCAAGTACAAGATTCGACTCCATGAAGTAGCTTTACCTCTAACAATAGAAGAAGAAAAATAGGTGACGTTGGACCATCCGATCGAGAGGGCATGAGAGGTAGAAAATGATGCACATGCAACAACGTGGCGAGCTGGGAAAGTAGAGCTAAGAAGGTTTCGAAGGAAGATATACCTAAAGGTCATCAGGATGTGGATAGGTGGGCGGCGGGAGGCCGGATCCACCCACACTACGGCAACGACAAAGGGATCGGAGGACCTCCTGTGTCGGCGCTCGGCCAGAGATAACAGTGCGGTCGGCAGTGGGTCTCCTCCCTCGCTATCAACGACAGCCTAAACGTTTCCCCTCCTACCCTTCACCGACGGAGGGGGATACGTCTGGATCTGTAACCAGCGGTGAGGATAGAAAGACAACGTTTTTTGAAGGGAGAAAGACAGTGTTACCACCGCTATCTTGTTTAGATCTGGAGAGGATGAGAGTGTGTGAATAGAGCAACCCTAGCAAGCAAGCGCGGAGGCTCCGGCCTATATATACATAGTGGGGTAGTTTTCCTTTTTCACTCCATCAAAACAATCGTTTAAAATTGTGTACGTGCCAGGTCACCTTTTTTTTAGTTGTTGATTGTTTTTTGAGATAGCTACCCGCTTATTCCAAGTGGTGTTACGGTGTGCTAGGTCGCACTTTGTATCGTTCAAGTCTGGTACAAGACCCTCCATTAAATGAACAAGCACCCTCTCATAAAAATTGTGAACAAGCCCACGGCTAAAATTGTCGAAAACGTGGGCTGCCCCAACATGCAATATTATTTATATTTTTTACTCCCCCCGTTCCAAAATATAAGTCTTTTTAGACATTTCAAATGAACTACAACATACAGATGTATGTAGACATATTTTTAAAGTATGGATTCGTTCATTTTGCTCCGTATGTAGTCACTTGTTAGAATCTCTAAAAAGACTTATATTTGGGAACAGAGGGAGTATGTGGGAATATCCTCAAAAGAAAATGTGAGAGTACAATATTTATTGGGCCCCTTTGTAATTCGTGCTAAATTTTGACCAAAGATTTAACTGACAAAATGTTAGTGCATGTTAACAAAAATTATATCGTTTGATTAATATTTGAACATAGTTTTCAATGATGTAGGGGCTGTTTGGTTTCCAGCCACATATTGCCACAATTTGCCCCACCTCACCTTAGGCAAATTTGACCAAGTTAGGTGGGTGTTTGGTTCTAGCCACACCTAAGACAAGATTTTTTATTAGCAGTGAACCCCACATGTCATAGACACAAAAAGTGTGGCAAGATTCCCTTAGGCAAGCTAAACTGTGTCTAACAATTTGAGCAACTCAAGTTAGGCAAGTGTGGCAAAAATAATGTGGCAACATAAGACAAACATAGTCACAATCCAAACAGCCCCGTAATTTTTTGTGACATGCATGAACATTTGGTTAGTTAAATATATAGTCAAAATTTGGCAAGGTGCATCAAATCAACACATGCAAGTATCAAAAGGAAAGTCACGGCATGCATGCATGCATTGTACTCCCTCCGTTTCCAAATAAAAGTCTTTTTATAGATTGCAACAAGTGACTACATACGAAGCAAAATGGGTGAATCTACACTCTAAAATATGTCCACATACATCCATATGTTTTAGTCCATTTGAAATGTCTAAAAAGACTTATATTTAGGAATAGAGGGAGTAACTAATGCATCAGTAAACACAAATTATTGAAATATATCGAGTGCAGTGCTTTGACGTTTCGCGTCAACTCGTACAAGACCGAGAAGTTTGATTACTACAATGCCCTCTCCCTTGCGGACTGAGCTCCGGAGCCTTAACTGCACCTGCCTTTGGCTGCATGACAGGTGGGCCACCCACCTATTGGGCCCACCTGTCATAGACGCAAAGGCAGGAGTAGTAAGTCAATGAAGTTGCGTCTCTCCCTCACACATGAGCGTGGTGGCTGGCAGGACTAGGAGAAGCTTTCACTACACGCTCTCCCTCCCGCACGCGGTGGACATGCAGCAGTTCAATCAGTGTCAGAGGGCCAGAAGCATACTGTAGTACTCCTCCACTGCAGTAGTACTCCATCATTGTTCGACTTCCCGAAGAGGCGAGGAGCCAAATGCAGCCCGGACGCTCATGTGGCAGTTTCATGTGTAGAGTAGTCTAGGATAGCGTGTAACGTCCTGTAAGCTTAAAATCATTGGGGTCGGCTCCATGCTATGAGGCCGTCTCGAAGCTTTTTTATTAAAATAATCTTCTGGCCCTACCTGTCATCCTGGTGATTGTATTTTGCACGCTCATCTAGTCAAGAAAGGGACATATATTTTAATTTGTGGTGGGGTAAATGTTACAGGTTGCAGCAAATATATTGTACACTGCGGGTCTTTCAGCCAAGTTTAGAGGTAGGCATGTGGGGCCAGTGCTATGATGTGTCGCGTCAAGTCATACAACGAGGAGAAGCTTGAGGTTACTACTACACGCCTTGTCCCTCGCCCATGCGCATGGTCGCTATCCCTTTGCACGCGGTGGACGGACATGCATCAGTAGATTCGATAATGTAGAAGTAGTAGTAACATCATTGTTCGTGTTCTCGAAGAGGCGAAGAGCCAAGCGCAACTCGAACGTGGCAGTTGCTAACGCTTGCGTGGCAGTCTTTGTGTAGGGGTGGGGCATGGTGCGGTGCCTTAGAGCATGCATATAGCCAGGCTCTTGCATGAGACAAAATTGCTATTTGAGCCCACTATTGTAGTACTAGTACTTGCTAGTATAGCCCTGTAAACCAGAAAGGAGTATTTGCCTTTCTAGAGATTTCAACAAGTGACTAGACTACATCGCCTACAATACTCCCTCCATTCCGGTTTATAGGGCTCAAATCTCAAATCCAATCAACCAAGGCATTTTGTGATTGGAGCAATGTATCTCATACTTTACAAAACTACCCTAATTAAAATCATGCATTAATTATGCAGTTCTCTCATTTTCCTCTCCGCCTCGGTCGCGGTGCACAATATTGAGCACTCCTATATGACTAGCCGCTCTATCTACATGTGGGACATCAAAGCATCTGGGCCCGTGTGCCATCCACCAAATAACAGTGAGGTGCTACAGTCGAGACTCACTAGTCACCCCGGTGTGGCCGTCATGAGGCTGGTTGTAATGGAGAGTATCATGTACTAGTATCATTCATATGATACTAGTGTATGATACTACATCTGTAATGCCTAATATCATATGTTGGTATCATAGATGACTACATTTATTAGCATGCATGACACAAAGTAGCACATCATTTAATATGATACGGCATCATGATATGATACTCAACCATCTCTTTCTTCATTTAATTCTATGCCACCTCATCAACATTGCTTAGTTGGCATGCATGATACTACTTATGATACGCCCATTACGGGAAACCTGACCCGTCATATCACAAAACCCACACCTTTACCAGCAGTGGTAAAGTGGCCTCGAAGTTGGACTGGATGAAGCAACCATCGTTTCACTGGAATGCTCGTTGAAGCCCTTTCTCCCCTTTCTTGAAGAAAACCTCACTCCAAGCTACTCACTTCTGCCATTTTTCTTCTTTACTAACGAAGGAAAGGTGGGTGAATCAGTGATGCTGCTATATTTTCATTCCAAGAATCTTCTTTTTGCAAAGAACCGACTGATTCTCACAGCCTATTCTTTTCCCATTTTCATTGTGATTGTGGTTTCCTTTCGATTGCTTTTTGTTTGTCAGTTCATTGATGGATCCTGGAGCACTAGGCAAAGAGTTGCCGGTGGAAAACCCACTAGAGACAGCGATCTCCAGGAAATGAGAACCAACCAACAAGTTGACCATGTTGGCAGGACAACCCATGGAGACGAAGAACTCCAAGAAACAAGCACTGGCCGAAGAGTTGACGACGTTGGCGGACGAACTCCTCAAAGAAAGTTGGAAGAACAACAAGGGCCCCACCGTGCCTACCCAGAAACTCTAATGGACACCTATGCGAGTCTCAAGGCCGAGTTTGAGGAGATAGTCGCCGTTGAGAAGCAGTATTCCCCTGGCAAGGTGATGGCCCCCATCGAGGATGAAGAGATGGACCACAGAGGGATGGGATCCCCCGGTGAGCTGCACAAGGTAAAAAATAATGGCTTACCATAGTTGTGGTTTTTGATTATTTGCAATGTGCTTGCTAATATGTTAGGGTTGTGTAGGTGCCAGTGGACGTCCTTGATGATTCTGATGTCGCAGCCCGTCCTGTGGACAACGCCCCAGAGATCGTTTTCGATGTTGCGGTCCGTCCTATTGACATTGCCCCGGAGATCGATTCTCATGCCGCTATCCATCCTGTGGTCATCACCCTAGAGATCGATTACGATGTCGTGGTTAGTCCTGTGGACATATCCCCAGAGATCGATTCCGATGCCGCTGTCCGTGCTGTGGTCATTGCCCGAGAGATCGATGACAAGAAATAGTTGGTCGCACTAATCCTTCAGGGTAGTTTGCATTTCCCTGTGTTTAATTACCAGAATGATGTGTGTTATCAAACCATCTTAGGGCTAGTGCACTGTCTTGTGTGGGTGGTACTTCCTACTTATATTTAATAGTGAATAATGCGAACCCTCTCTGAGTTATGGAAACAGATGTATCCGCACCAGCTGTTGATGTAATATATGGCATGCTTAGATGTAAGTTTGAACTGTTTATCATATCAGCAGGGCTTGTTTGATGATTCTTAGTGTTAGTAGGCTAGCTACTGTGTGAGCTATAGTACTTGCAAAACACTCACCGAAGAGAAACGTTGGGGCTGATGAGCTTGTGGTACGCTTATACTTATCTGTCGTCGATCGGCCAACAGCCCAAGCTTCTAAAATTGTAGGCTTAGCGATCGATCAGACAATAGTCGACACAGATACATTCAGGCCTCATTTGGTTCATAGGGTAGGAAAACCATAGCAAAAGTACAGAGACATACAACACAAAATCATAGCAGTACAGAGACACACTCCCTCCATTCCAAAATAGATGACTCAACTTTGTACTACTAATTTTGAAACGGAGTGAGTACAAATCCTAGGCAGGCTAGCTTGGCCTAGTGGGTTTCAGTGATATGACATGGTACAGTGCCATCCAGTCTTAGCGTGTGGTAGCAGTATTGGGGGTACAGTAAGTTTTCTTGAAGAAGCAGAATTCAACGAAGTCATGATGGTTCCTTCGTCCGACCAACTTATAGTGGGAAAGGTTGGTCATGCGCTACGACCGGCGTGGACCAGGATAATTTTGTGTATGGCAGGTGGACCAAGATGGTCGACGTCCCACATGTCGGCAATGAAAGTATTCTTTCCGATATAGAGGATGAGCAACGAGTATTCATTGTTTATTTTTTATGAGAGCTATTGTGTCCACTGTTACGACGGAGGAGTGTGAAATACGGCAGCCCAGTGAACTTGGCATGTCTCTCTATCTATTTCCTCTCAAATGTTTTATACCTTTCTTTTTTTAGACACAATTGTTTTTTTAGTTTTTTTACCTAGGATCACGTGTAGAGACGGGCTCTTGCAGAGCCCACTCCTTGACTTTGTCAATGCCTCTCTCTCCTCCACATAAGCGGGCTTATAGCCCAGTATTTTAGTGGTACTACTTGCTATGAATGCGGGCAGCTAGCCTCTAAGGGGGGAGCGCGCGCGGGGAGGTTGGGGGCGGGGGGGTTCTGGTGGGCCAGGGTGGTCAGAAGAGGGCTTGGAAGCGGTCCATACTCCCGCATGGCCCACCTCACATTATCACCATATATTTCTTGGAGTCCATGCATGGTGGGGGGGCGATCTCTTCTCCCTCCCCCTTCTCTCTTTTCTCAGCCAACGCCCGCCGAGCGATTAGATTCCGTCTATCAATGGTTTATTCAATTACAGTCCCACATGTCAATGAAATTGCAAGAAAACGCGTGTCCCCTCTGGTGAGCGGCGTGCGAGCCGGACTGTCGGGGGTGTGACGCGTACGAGTTGTAAGTGTGTCGCCTTTTCCTTTTGAACTTGCAAAGCTTAACATTTTCGTTTGATCGATCAATAGAAATCCCGAACAAAATGACGAGGGCGGTGCTTTCCCGCGCGTTAGGCGGGCTAGTTTGAGTGATATGACGTGCTATAGTGCCCTCCACTTGCTCCATTTTTATGTAAGCAAGAGTTTACACTCTTATGTGGGAGGAGTGCGAAACACGACGGATCTGATTTTGATCGAGGGATAACTGTTCCCGGCCAAATAATGGAGCATAATAGTTAGGGCATCTCCAGCACTGGCCCACAAATTTACACCGGCATCTGTTCGAGGACACTAATGGATGCCATCCAATGCTGCCCGCATACCTTTCGACAACTATATGAACTAACCGGACGAAATTCATGCACACAAAGCAAATTTCAAATTATCCGGATGAAAATCATCACATTTCGAAAACTTTTCCTACAAACTGGACGAAATTCATTACATATTTCGCACAAACCGTACTGAATCCTACTGTAAACCTAATCTAAATGATTGCCGGCGCCCGACCACCATGTCCGGCCATGAACTCAAGAAAGCCGGCCATTGCCTTTGCCTCCTCCTCATCCGCCTCGATAACCTCCTCCTCCAGAGCACAAAGTTCTAAACATTTCTGCCTCCACGTCGTTGTCACGCGGCTAATCGCCTGCCGATGTGTATCCCACCAAGCTTGGTGTCGACTGAGTGGAGGAGCGGTGGCCTTCCTGGGGCCAGAGCGGCGGCGACCTACCATGTACTACTCTTCACTACAAAAAAAGACACATCTGTGACATTTTGGGCCGAACGAAAAAAAATTGTCATACGTATGACACTTCTATGACGATAATTGTGACAAAACCTGGTATCATCATAGATGTGGTGGGCTCCTACTTCTATGACAAAAAATCATGACAGAAAATGGGCTTTTCGTCCTGGGCGGGCTGGAGACGCAGCTGCATGACATTCTTTGGGCCGTCCATGACAGAAAAAACCGTGGTAGAAGCGAGGGCGAGGAAAATTTCGGGGAGTTCCCGGTTACGGTGGGAGGTCGGGGGCCGAGCAATGCGCGTTTCTCTCACACACGTACGCACATGTGTGCGAGGCGTTGGCTCTAACTGAACCCGAGCGAGGCGTTGGGCTCTAACTGAACCTGAGCGATTGCACTGCAGGCTACGCGTTACTGAACCCGAGCGATCAATCGATGGCTATTAACTGAACCCGACCGAGCGATTCCTTTGCTACTGCTACTAACTGAAGTCGATCGATGCTGCCTCTA
>NC_057813.1:232983702-233007289 GCF_018294505.1 Triticum aestivum
CCCTCCCAATCAACAGGACCCCTGTTTCGACCGTAGGAGGTCCGTTTCCTCCGTTTTGCCGTACACCACACCTCTCCCGATCAACAGGACCCCTGTTTCGACCATAGGAGGTCCGTTTCGTCCATTTTGCGGTACGCCTCACCCCTCCTGATCAACAGGACCCCCGTTTTGACCGTAGGAGGTCCGTTTCCTCCGTTTTGCCGTACGCCAGACCCCTCTCGATGAACAGGATCCCGTTCCGAACGTGGCTGGTGGAACACAAGGCCGTTTCCTCCGTTCTACGGTACGCCAGGCCTCGTTTCCATCCATGTTCCGTCCAAGCCCTCCCGATGAACACGACCATGCATTCCGTTGCCTCCCGATGAACATGACGCATTCCATTGCCTCCCCATGAACACGACGATGACGCTGTTTCTCCGTTCCGACCCATCCAATGTACACGAGCCTTGGCCGTACGTATATATGCGTGAGTAGGCGTTCGAGACCCCGCCCGTATGTACACATACGTGGCCGTATTTTCTTTCTTGCACCCTGGCCGCTATACGTACGTGTACATGCTACGTGCGCACCTCTACAATGACACATGCGCGCCTCTACTACAACACGTGCGCGCCTCTACATCCACCAGTATGTACGTACACGTTCGCGACCAGAATGACAGTGCTACGTGCGCTTCGACCAGGTGGGTCCCGACTGTCAGGCACTTCCTTGCGTGCGAAGATGTAGCTGGTGGGTCCCAGCAGTCAGGGGGGTGAATCGTTTTGTTTTTTGCCCGAACGCACTTCCTTGCATGCGAAGATGTAGCTGGTGGGTCCCAGCAGTCAGGGGGGCGAATCGTTTTTTTTTCAGACGCACTTCCTTGCGTGCGAAGATGTAGCTAGTGGGTCCCAGCAGACAGGGGGAAACGTTTTTTTTGCGAAATACTGTGGCCTGTCCGCTGGGTCCCCGCTGTCAGGTGGAGGAATAATTATTTTGCGTGTAATAAGGAGGCACTTCCTTGCTGCGGCCATGGACCCAGCTGTCAGCCTCTCCACGTACAGTCCACGTCGGATGGAAGCCATTCCTTGACCACGTTGACCACGCCGCGCTGAGAGCACCAGGGCGGTGGATGACGGCGAGGCCTAGGAAGGGGACGACGTGGAGCCAGGGAAGACGCGGCAGTGGATGCCCACGCGTAGAGGAGTATGAGGGTTCACTCGTTCGGCTACGTTGTGAGGCTGCCGTCGCCGCAGAATAACAGGGGTTGTGGGTGCGTAGAGGGATGGCCTGGCCAGCGGTGGGAGTAGTAGGGGGCGGTGAGGCCTCCGCGGCATCACAACCGGCCATGGGCGGCAGGAGCAGGCGGCACGACCGGCGCTGCTTTGGGCGGCTGGAGCAAGAAGACCAGAGGTTGTAGAAGCACTACGGCCGTTGGATGGACATCGTATGGTCACTGGAGCTAGAATTGTTCATATATTGACTAAAGTTGACAAAGGCCTCTGTCGGTGTCAAAACCGGTGGATCTCGGGTAGGGGTTCCCGAACTGTGTGTCTAGGCGGATGGTAACAGGAGACAAGGGACACGATGTTTTACCCAGGTTCGGTCCCTCTTGATGGAGGTAAAACCCTACGTCCTGCTTGATTAATATTGATGATGTGTGTTACAAGAGTGGATCTACCACGAGATCAAGGAGGCTAAACCCTAGAAGCTAGCCTATGGTATGATTGTTGTTCGTCCTATGGACTAAAGCCATCCAGTTTATATAGACACCGGAGAGGGCTAGGGTTACACCGAGTCGGTTACAATGGTAGGAGATCTACATATCCGTATCGCCAAGCTTGCCTTCCACGCCAAGGAATGTCCCATTCGGACACGGGACGAAGTCTTCAATCTTGTATCTTCATAGTCTTGGAGTCCGGCCGATCATGATAGTTCGGCTATCCGGACACCCCCTAGTCCAGGACTCCCTCAGTAGCCCCCGAACTAGGCTTCAATGACAACGAGTCCGGCGTGTATATTGTCTTCGGCGTTGCAAGGCGGGTTCTCCTTCAAACTTCATGTTCCTGTCGAATAGTGTCCGGCTTCCTTATAAGTGTCGCGCTCCTTGGCTTCTACGCCTAATAATGGCTTTCTTCCACGTGTCGTATGAATGCGAAAAGCTAGGGTATTTTTACATTTTCCCCCTAGTCGTGCGAATGAGCCGCCTATAAGAGAGGCGAGGATCTAGATCCAACTCACACCATCCTCCTTCCACAAGTGCTCATCGAAGCGCCTCCGACAAAAACCCATTCTATCATGGATAGTCGACGCGGCTGCTCCTCTCGCGCTCCCAGCCCTAAGCCAGGAGATTGGGGGAGATGCTCAGTTCCACACAGCAAGCTAGTGGCGCTCCAAACCGAGGGATATCTTTCCCCCACCTTCATGGTTCCGGTTCGAGCCGGACTGGCCACCTTTAGGGGTGGAAAGCAGGCGGAGAGCATTCCCAACCCCTCCAAAGGAGAGCGGGTATGCTTTGTCCCTTATCTAATAACGGGACACGGATTTCCCATACATCCGTTTCTCCGGGGGCTCCTGGAGTTCTACGGACTCCAGCTTCACCACCTTACACCTGCCTCCATTTTGCATATCGCGGGCTTTGTAGCTCTTTGCAAGCTGTTCTTGGGCATCGAGCCCCATTTTGCGCTGTGGAAGAGATTGTTTTGCCTCATACCCCGTTCTCACGAGGGGTCAATATATCAAGAGGGCGGAGCCGAAATATGGCGCATCGCTGGGACCGGATATCCATCCGGCACCCCGAAGAAGGCGTCCAAAGACTGGCCTTCGGAATGGTTCTATATGGAGGACGCCCCTCTGCCGGATCCAGTTCGGATCGGCCTCCCAGAGTTCAGCAATGCTCCCTTGAAGAAACGCCTGAGTTGGCGCCCGCGGAGCCCTCAACGGGAGAATGATGGGAGCGTCCATTATCTGATGGGCCGGATTAGGTTACTGGCCCACTCTGGATTGACCATGATTGGAATCATGGCCACGTGCATTATGCGAGGGGTGCAGCCGCTCCAATATAGGGGCCACCCTATGTGGGATTTCAACGGGGAGGACGACGCCACCCGTCATGGCCGCAAGGGGCCGGGATCGGCCGCGGATCTGGTGAAGATCCTGTCCGGCTTGTACAAGGGGGAGAAGGTGGACTTTCTCTAGACGAGCCCATTGAATGGGTTCTCCATGAATAACCCTCGGAGCTGGGTAAGCGAACATTTATTCATCCGACCTGTGCTTTCGAAGTTAAATGCCTTACTTTATGACTTTGACGCAGGAACTGCATCGGGATGTGGAGGGCATACACAGTCCGGCTCCACAACCCGAGGATCCGGGAAGATCCCTTGATCCGGCCTCCGAAGAGGATCCGGACATAAAGGTGGAGCTAATCGACGGGGTGTTCCACCAACTCAGCATGGACAATGCTTTAGTCGCCATTACGGCTGACTACCCCGGATTATGTCCGGCTTCTCAGGTAATTATGACCGGAGTTCCAACACCATTACTTCGTCCTTGCGTATTTCAGATCACCGTATACCAACGGTGTCTTGCAAGAGGTGCCTTCAAGGCGAGAAGCCGAACCTACGGCGGCTGACCAGCAAGAGTCAGTTCGGCCCAGCAGGCGGAAAAGGAGTGCAACGCGAATCGAGACGTCGCCGCAACGGTACGGCGCACTGCTGTTTTTAAGGGAAGGATCCCTAGGAGGTATATTAATGCTCATAACTTTTCCAGGAGAAAGAGCACTCACCGGACAGTGTCCGGAGAGGTTGCCAATCAAGCCTCCGCCAGCCATGCTCCAACGCGTGGTCCGGAAGGGGAGGCAAACACAAGGCATGAGCCGGATGCTCCTCCAACGGAGGATGCCGACAGGCAGTCCGCCACCCGTTCTGAGATGGAGAGCACCATGAATCACAGGCGTCACCGGACAGTTCTTCGTGACGCGTGTTTCTCCTCGGAGGCGTTGAATGCCTTTGATGCGGGAGACGCGCACCTCCGTGCCGCTCAAGATGGTTTAACCAGAGCCAAGGAGCAGTATGTGAAGGACATACAGGTAAGTAATTTTAATAGTTATATATGCCAGTAGCCCCCGAGACTTAAAATAGTTAAAGTAACTGATTTAAGGATCATTTATTATGCAGGATCTTACGGAGAAGAATACCCACCTGTCCCAGGAGCTTCAAGAGTGCAAGGCCCAACTTGAGGCCGCACTGACCGCCGCAGGAGGAGACACAGAGACCCCCTCTGGTAACACATATTTCAAAAATGTTTTATGGCGTGCGGTGTGCGTATAAATCTGACAATAATATTGCAGATGTTGCCGGAACTGATCTGGACAAGCAATAGTTACTGCGCTAGTTGAAGGCCGGCGAGAGGGTGCTTATGAAGGTGCAGCAGGAGAGGAACAAACTCCAAGATGCCCACACCCAGCTTCGAGAAGAGCTAAAAGGTGTTCGGGCCCAGCTGTCTAGCTCCTTGAAGGAGAATCATCGGCTTCGTCGCGGCATCTATAGTAAGTGCTTGAGCAAACTCTTTTGAAAAGAAGAGTTCGGCGAGTAAGTCGGTTGACAGAAATATGCCTGTAGGTGTGCTCACAGGTCGCCCTATGGAGGAAATGCCCGGTTCAACGGGTGACCAGCTTTCCGAGCTGGTGCAACTACTTGAACATGTTCGGCAGGCGATGAGTGGCGTCGTTCAGGCCTTATGGCCTTCCGTCTCCCTACCTAAGGGCCTTGGAGGGCTTGCTGAGAGGCTTCAGGGAGTACGGCGACGTCTCCGTCTGTGGAAGATATCGGCCTGCCGTCAAGGCGCCAGGGAGGCCTGGGCCATGGTGAAGACGCGGTACCCGAAGGCTGACCCAAACCACATGGCCGAGGTCGGACCTGCGAGGCCTGATGGGAAGGAGATCCCTGTGAGCTTGATGTATGGCCAAGTAGAGCTGCAAGTGAAATATTCCCAACAGGACTGTAAATTAGACAACCTGTTAGATGGGATTGAAGAGGAGTACAATCAGTCAGTTTGACGATGTAATTTTAAAATGACATGTAAAATGCCTTCTAGCCGGATTGTAGATCATTTGATTTTGCGGACCTTTTCGCTTCAACCTCGGGACCCAATAGTCCGGAGTGTGTCCGAATACCCTAACGGTTATAAAAGAACCGGGGCATGCCTGGAGACAAGGCGTAGGGGTCATAATTGCTTTATCAGACAAGTGCCCAACTAGCTATGTTATATTACATGGTTAGTAAGAAACATCTTCCAGGGAGAATAGTTCCGTTAAGGGTTCCTTTCCCTGGGAGGCATGCCCTAAAGTGCATGTCCGGACTTTGAAAATAGCAGAAAAGCATCTGGGGGCAGATAAATAAGTAAGTAATAAATCATCTTTCAGGTCACCGACCAAATATTCCCTTAAGAACGCTAGCCTTCGGCTTCACCCAGTCTGAGGTACACATCCGGCTGACCCGGCAGTAACAATCGCAGAGGTGCTCCCTTTACCTCCTAGCCGAACAATCGGGAACGTAGGGGTAAGCACAGGAGCCAGGCAACCTGGCTTGGCCAAAACTTAAGTCATATCGATGCATATAATGGTGATCAAAAGGTACATGCGGAAGTGTGACACATGTGGTGGGCATGAAGCCCATATAAATAAGCTTCTGTTAAAGAAGGCCCCATGTATAATGAGTGCTAGGAGCACATCAAGTGTGTGCGAACAATACGCAAATCAGCCTATCAAAGGTATTGAAAAAAAGTGGGAAGAAGGAAGAGGACAAGAGACAGTGAAAATGTAAAAAGGTGGACGGAGGAGTGAGACGAACTCTGAGTCCGGCGTTAGGCGTAGGATCTTCGGAGACGGGTTGCGTTCCATGGGTTCGGCTCGAGTCGGTTGTCAGATGCGTTACATAGACGGTATTCTCCGCCGGTCAGGACTTGGTCGATGATGAAGGGACCTTCCCACTTGGGCTTAAGTTTGTCCTTTTTCTTGTCCGGCAGGCGTAGAACAAGTTCGCCAACATTGTAAGTTTTGGCACGTACTTCTCTGCTTTGATATCTTCGAGCCTGCTACTGATAGAATGCGGAACGAGCTTTTGCCACGTCCCGCTCCTCCTCTAAGGCGTCCAAACTGTCCTGCCGATCCAACTCGGCTTCTCTTTCTTCGTACATGTGCACGCGAGGTGAGTCATGAATTATGTCGCAGGGCAGAACTGCCTCTGCACCGTATACCATAAAAAATGGTGTGAATCCGGTAGTGCGGTTTGGCGTGGTCCGTAGCCCCCAGAGTACAGAGTCGAGCTCCTCTACCCAGTGCATGTTAGATTCCTTGAGGGACTGCACTAGTCTGGGTTTAATGCCGCTCATGATTAGACCATTTGCTTGCTCGACTTGACCGTTAGTTTGGGGGTGATAGACTGAAGCGTAGTAGAGCTTGATGCCCATGTTTTTGCACCAGAGTTTAACCTTGTCGGCCGTGAAATTCGTGCCGTTATCAGTGATGATGCTGTGGGGGACGCCGAAACGGTGTACTACCCCGGATATGAAGTCTATCACAGGTCTGGATTCTGCCGTTTTAACCGGCTTGGCCTCTATCCATTTGGTGAATTTGTCCACCATGACCAATAAGTATTTGTGCTTGTGGGTTCCCCCTTTAAGGGGTCCAACCATGTCAAGCCCCCAGACCATGAACGGCCAGGTGATGGGTATAGTTTTGAGGACGGTGGGTGGCATGTGGCTCTGATTAGCAAAGAGCTGGCAACCGACGCATCGTTGGACTAAGTCCTGAGCATCTGCCCGGGCTGTTGGCCAATGAAATCCTATACGGAAGGCCTTGCCTACAAGGGCCCGGGCTGCAGCGTTGTGCCCGCCGAGTCCGGCGTGAATTTCAGCCAGGAGATTTTTCCCTTCCTCTTCGGAGATACACCTTTGAAGGACTCCGGTTGTGCTTTTCTTATAAAGTTCTCCCTCATGGACCTTGTAGGTTTTAGATCGCCGAACTATGCAACGGGCCTCATTTTGGTCTTCGGGAAGTTCCTGCCTGATTAAGTAGGCTAGGAATGGTTCCGTCCACGGGGCAATTACTACCATTATTTCGTGGGCAGAAGGTGTTATTTCATTGGCTGAGCCGCCGATTGTGTCAGAATGGTCTGAGTTAGGTGATGCAGCTGGTTCCGGATTGTTATTTCCGGACTCCTCTTCCCATAATACGGATGGCTTAAAGAGCCGTTCCAGGAAGATGTTTGGAGGGACGGCGTCGCATTTTGCGCTGATGCGTGCCAACACGTCTGCTGCCTGGTTGTTATCCTGGGCGACATGGTGGAATTCGAGTCCTTCGAATCGAGCTGACATTTTTAGGACGGCGTTGCGGTAGGCTGCCATTTTCGGATCTTTGGCGTCAAAGTCTCCATTTACTTGGGATATTGCGAGGTTTGAGTCCCCGCGTACCTCTAGGCGTTGAATGCCCATGGAGATTGCCATCCGGAGGCCATGTAGAAGGGCCTCGTATTCGGAAGCGTTGTTGGAGTCCATGTACATTATTTGAAGTACGTATTGGACTGTGTCTCCGGTTGGGGACGTCAAGACGACGCCAGCCCCCAAGCCCGCCAACATTTTGGATCCGTCGAAATGCATGATCCAATTGGAGTACGCGCCGTACTCTTTAGGGAGTTCGGCTTCGGTCCATTCGGCGACGAAGTCAGCCAGAACCTGCGACTTTATAGCTCACCGTGGTTTGTAGGTTATGTCAAATGGTAAGAGCTCAATGGCCCATTTTGCAATCCTGCCCGTCGCATCGCGATTGTTTATAATGTCGTTGAGAGGTACTTCGGAGGCCACCGTTATGGAACACTCTTGAAAGTAGTGTCGCAGCTTCCAGGATGCCATGAACACCGCGTACGCTATCTTTTGATAGTGTGGGTACCGGGACTTGCATGGAGTTAGGACAGTGGATACGTAGTACACTGGTTTTTGAAGAGGGAATTTGTACCCTTCTGTTTCTCGTTCGACGACGAGTACCGCGCTGACAACTTGAAGTCTTGCTGTGATATATAACAGCATTGGTTTGCCTAGGTTGGGCGCGGCCAAGACCGGATTTGTTGCCAATACGGCCTTTATTTCTTCGAGTCCGGTCGTGGCAGCATCCGTCCATTCGAAATGTTCGGTGTGCCGGAGGAGGCGATAGAGGGGCAATGCCTTTTCTCCCAAACGGGAGATGAAGCGGCTTAGAGCCGCCATGCAGCCAGTTAGTTTTTGTATTTGCTTGAGGTCTTTTGGGATATCCAATTGTGACAGAGCTCGGATCTTGGCTGGGTTTGCTTCAATTCCTCTACCGGATACAATGAAGCCCAAGAGCTTTCCGGCTAGTACGCCGAAAACGCATTTTTCCGGGTTGAGCTTAATGTCATATGCTCGGAGGTTGTCGAATGTCACCCTCAAGTCGTCTACTGGAGTTTCGACGTGCTTGGTGTTGACGACCACATCGTCTACGTATGCCTCTACTGTTTTTCCTATCTGGGTAGCCAGACATGTCTGAATCATGCGCTGATATGTTGCACCGGCGTTTTTGAGTCCGAAGGGCATTGTGTTGGAGCAGAATGGCCCATATGGAGTAATGAATGCCGTTGCGGCCTGGTCTTTTTCCGCCATCTTGATTTGATGGTATCCAGAGTATGCGTCGAGGAAGCACAATGAATCGTGCCCTGCGGTAGCATCGATGATTTGGTCGATGCGAGGGAGAGGGAAAGGGTCCTTTGGACAGGCCTTGTTAAGGTCTTTGAAATCGACGCAAAGGCGCCAGGATTTGTCCTTTTTTGGTACCATTACTAGGTTGGCTAGCCAGTCCGGATGTTTTATATCTCTGATGAATCCGGCTTCTAAGAGTTTGGCTAGCTCATCTCCCATTGCCTGTCTTTTGGGTTCGGAAAATTGCCGAAGAGCTTGTTTGACTGGCTTGAATCCTTTTAGGATATTTAGGCTGTGCTCTACCAGCCTGCGTGGGATTCCTGGCATGTCTGAAGGGTGCCCGGAAAAAATGTCCCAATTTTCCCAAAGGAATGCTCGTAGTGCGGCTTCTACATCAGGATTTAATTGTGCCCCAATGGAGGCCGTCTTTGTGGGGTCCGTTGGATGGACCTGAATTTTGACTATTCCGTCTGCTGGTTTAAAAGAGGTGGACTTGGACCTCTTATCGAGTATTACATCGTCCCTATCCACCGTGGAGCGCAGCGCAGTTAGTTCCTCTACCGCTAGGGCTTCGGATAATGCCTCTAAGGCCAGTGCGGTTGTCTTATTTTCAGCGCGGAGTGCTGTATCTGGATCACTGGCTAGAGTGATTATTCTATTGGGTCCGGGCATTTTGAGCTTCATGTACCCGTAATGGGGTATAGCTTGGAAGATTGTGAATGCCTCTCTCCCTAACAGGCGTGATATCCGCTGCCGAATGGGGCCACTTGGAACGTGACCTCTTCGGACCTGTAATTGTCCGGTGAGCCGAACACTACATCTAGTGTGATTTTTCCTGTGCAGCGTACTTCTCGACTACGGATTATTCCCCTGAAGGTTGTGCTGCTTCACTCAATGCGGCTCCAGTCAATTTCCATTTTTTGAAGGGTTTCTTCGTAGATGAGGTTTAATCCGCTACCGCCATCCATGAGTACCTTGGTAAGACGAAAGCCGTCCACTATCGGACTGAGGACCAATGCGGCTGATGCTCTAGCTGTTCGGAATTTAGGTTCGTCGCTAGCATTGAAGGTGATAGCCATGTCACTCCATGGATTTGTTGTTGCTACTTGGTAGACTTTGGCGAGGGTACGGATTGTTCGTTTCCGCATGTTATTTGATGCGAAAGTCTCGAAGACTGTTAATACCGTACTGGTACTGCTGGGCTGGTTGTCCGGGGCTAAAAAGACTTCGCCACTTTTGGCCACCTGCCGTAGTATCCAACATGCTCGAAGGCTATGTGTTGGGAGTGGCGCCCTCTGTACTGTGGATTTTGCAGGGTCCGTTGAGCCATCCCTCCAGTACGGTTCCGTACCCTTTAGGGGGTTTTTGCTTCTTAGTTTTTAACCCGGGCGCTTGAGTATGACGCACCCTTTTATTTCGGACTGGGGCTGTATTCAGGGCCGGATTGTCCCAAAACCTAGTTTCGGTTTTCCAAGCACTCTCCATCGCGCAGTATTTTTGTACAATGGTCGCTAGGTCGGTGAAGCGTGTAACTTCGTGACAACTGATGGCGTTTATGATTCCCTTGTCCGTGCAATTGTTGCAGAAAATTGAAATCGCACTTTCTTCACGGCAGTCCATTATCCTGTTCATAACTAGGAGGAATCTGGCCCAATAATGATGTACTGTTTCATCGGGCTCTTGCCGTATTTGAGATAGATCGCTTATGTTTGGGTGGGCAGGTGGAATTAAGTTCGGAACCCCGCCCGATCTGAGGCTCAAAGGCCAAGAGGCTTCCGGATTTGGAAGCTTGGTTTGTTGGATGCTTTCCAACAAATCTAGTCCAGTGCCTGACTTTAGGTTCAGTATTTGATTGGCATTCGTCCCTGCGCGGGAATCCGGCATGGAGGGATCGGGAATCCGGACATAGTTGGTTTTTAACATAGAATAAGAGTCACCGCATTGTTCCTCTACCAGAACCACGTGGTGGGTAACCTGGGGAGAGTTAATTTCTCTCAGATCGGTTTTAAGCCCAATCTGATCATAGTCGGTAGCGACTCCCAAGGCGGTGATGCGATCCAAGAGCCCGTTTACGGAGGAGAGCTCAATCGGATCTAAATGCTCGGCGAATTCCGAGCTGACGTGAAGATCGCTTTTAATGACCTGAGAGGTCATTGTCGGAGCGGTGGCCGAACAGGCGGTCATAAGAAAACCGCCTAGCCGGATAGTCTGGTCGGCGGCCAAAGCTCCCTTGACGACGGCACCTTCTTTAAAGACAGGAAAAGGCATCCTTCCTGATGGCGACGGCACAGAGGAACTCTCAATGAAAGCACCAATGTCGATGTCAAAACCGGCGGATCTCGGGTAGGGGGTCCCGAACTGTGCGTCTAGGCGGATGGTAACAGGAGACAAGGGACACGATGTTTTACCCAAGTTCGGGCCCTCTTGATGGAGGCAAAACCCTACGTCCTGCTTGATTAATATTGATGATGTGTGTTACAAGAGTGGATCTACCACGAGATCAAGGAGGCTAAACCCTAGAAGCTAGCCTATGGTATGATTGTTGTTCGTCCTATGGACTAAAGCCATCCGGTTTATATAGACATCGGAGAGGGCTAGGGTTACACCGAGTCGGTTACAATGGTAATAGATCTACATATCCGTATCGCCAAGCTTGCCTTCCACGCCAAGGAAAGTCCCATCCGGACACGGGACGAAGTCTTCAATCTTGTATCTTCATAGTCTTGGAGTCCGGCCGATGATGATAGTTCAGCTATCCGGACACCCCCTAGTCCAGGACTCCCTCAGCCTCTGTCCCAGTCAACTTAGTAGGCCAAAAAGTCAGCCTCCCACCAAGGTGGGTCCCAGCTAGTAGGGGGTATTCATTTTTTTGTGCGTAATAAGGAGGCACTTCCGGTGGGTCCGAGCTGACAGTGGGGAGAATGTTTTTTTTTCTCGAAATACGATTGTCCGTCATGTGGGTCCCAGCAGTCAGGGGGAAACGTTTTTTTCGCGAAATATTGGTGGCCCGTCCGGTGGGTCCCTGCTGTCAGGTGGAGGAATAATTATTTTCCACATAATAAGGAGGCACTTCCTTGTGGCTGTCGTGGACCCAGCTGTCAGCCTCTCCACGTAGAGTACTCTTCCGATGGAAGTCGGTCGTTGACCACATTGACCATGCCGCGCCGAGAGCACCACGGCGGTGGACGACGGTGAGGCCTAGGAAGGGGACGACACGGAGCCGGGGAAGACGCGGCAGTGGAAGCCCGTGCGGAGAGGAGTACGAGGGTTCACCGGTTCAGCTGCGGTGTGAGGCTGTCGTCGCCGCAGAATAACAGGGGGTGTGGGTGAGTAGAGGGATGCCCTGGCCAGCGGTGGGAGTAGTAGAGGGCGTTGAGGCCTGCGCGGCAGCACAGCCAGCCACGGGAGGCGGGAGTAGGCGGCCCCACCGGCGCTGCTTTGGCGGCTGGAGCAAGAAGATCAGAGATTGAAGAAACACGACGGTCGTTGGATTGACATCCAACGTCTGCTAGAATCGTTTGTTGACATATATAATAACTAAAAAAAATCTTGCATACACGTCAACTAAACAGGCCCACAAGTCAGACCACTCCCTCTTTTTTTTAATAATTTATATATAGCTCATGGCAACTTCTTATGCAATTTATTGCAGTCGTTTTTTTTGGCTGGCCAGGGCCAATTTCGCATATTTCTGTGGGTTCCAAACTATTTTTAATACCGAACTGTCGAGCCAGATTTAAAGTACTTTGAAGATATATTTAAATTAGGTTAATGCCCAGTGAAATAGGAATCTGAAAATGTGAAAAAAAATCAGAAATTATAAAGTAATTGCCAATTTGTCATCTGTTTTTATATTCTACCCATTTCATATTACTTTCAAGATTTGCAGGCGTCTTGAAAGAGTTGCAGCCTATCAGGGCGTAGAAAAATAAGTAGGCCTAGATTGGGTATTCTTCAGAAAAAATAAACTGGGCTCATTTTCCCAAAGAAAAAATAGCTGGGCTGGTCACATGGTGAACATAAAATATAAGCCTAGGCTAGACGGGCCACAACCTACTTCAAACCCTGCTTTGTCTCAACAATACCAAACAAAAAAAATACTACTCGAGTAGCTATGTCCCAGGTGTCAGCCGATCTTGTGCCGTTCTTTTGTCTACTAACTATATACGCTCACAATGTTGTGGGTCCCAGATGTCAGGAAAACACTAGGAGGAAGCATTTTATTTTTCCATACGCTGAAGTGGTGGGCCCCTACTGTCATCCTCTCCACATACTTCTGCCGATTCCTGTTGTTTGTTGACCATGTTGACAACGCGAGAGGGCGGCGCCGCGGCAAGCGCACCAAAGCGCGTGGCCGACATTGGTGTTACCGATTTAGGAGACGGTGGGGCGGCGATGCGTGCGCTGAGGCGCAGCCAGCCGTGGGAGGCGGAAGCAGGCGGCCCCGCCGGCGCTGGTTTGGTTTTGGCGGCTGGAGGAAGATAGGACTGAAGAAACACGACAGACTGTAAAAGTAGCAGGAGTACTTAAGAACCTTAACTGAAACTGTCAGGGGCACTTAACAACCAAAGCTGAAAGCAGTATGAGTACTTATACAGGTTCAACCGTACAAAGCACGCCTCGAACAGTGCTACTTTGCCTACAGTTAACCAAGGGTGAGGCCGCCAAGCTCCAGGACAAGGCCCGGGCGCCACCCCGCGCATCCACAGCCTTCTGAAAGCGACTTCATCTCGCAACATGGTCAATAAACAGGATATTCGCTTTAGAGCCATGGAAAAGCATGAACATAATCTTCTGTCCTATTCTCCAAGATGAACGGGCCTTCATTATTTGAGACCACCCATGATTAAGTATCTTTTCACCTCCAAGGGGAATTGAGTAGGTCGACATAAACATCATGTTGTGACCAAGTGCAAGTCTAACCCGACCATGGTCAAGCATCTGTATAGGAACAATAGAACTCGGCAGTTCCTGTTTCAAGAAGATCACAACTGTAAAACTGTGTATAAGCAATAGTTTATGAACAACATATATAACAGAAAACAGCTCGTACCATAAGTTTCTCGACACAGTTGGACCTGTTCATGCAGGGGCCCCGCCTACTCCCACAAGCAGGACAGTCCAAAGGTCGTGACAAATCGTATGGACCGAACATCCATGGGACTGGAAATCCTGGAGGGTGCGATAAACCCTGCAATGCATACAGATATTGCAGTGTAACCATAATTTATAAACCGTCCTCACAAAAAATATGATCTGTATACTTCAAAATGTACAGACTGAATTGAGTGGACAGACATTAACATAGACCGTTCTCAAGACTGACCACACACCAAAAGCGGCAGTACTAATAAACAATACAGGGTTCACAAACACAAATCAAGTACTGAACAATAGTACTTACTACAGACAAGCAAAGTTTCACTAACTAAACTCTGCAGACTATTTCTTGCCACCGACCTACGAGATGAACCCCGCATAACTGACTAGGCCATGGACTTCGTGTGAGATGTCTACATGCACCATCACCATCTTGTCAGCCTTGGAGAACCTAACAGAGTGGTCTTTCCACTCATAAACATGATGATGAAGACATGCCGCATCAGATTTGTTGGGAAGCTTTACAAGAACCACACCCTTCGTAATCGAAGGCACAACCGGGAAATTGTTGTGGTCAAGTACAGCCTCGAGAACACGCCTGACAACAATGCTACAGGAAAACACTAGTTCAGGACACGTGGTGACAAGGACACAGCAGCTTGATAGTTCGGTAGTAGAACTCATCATCAGGTCTTCCAGTTCACAAGGCATGACTTTCAGAACTTCATCTCCACCGCGGACCTAGTTCTAATTCAAACAGAAACCATATTTTATTACTACCTCTGTTCACAAATATAAGATGATTTTTGATATTATACTCCATATATGACTACATATACGCACAGAAATGAGTGAACAAAGACACTAGAACATGTTTTCAAAGGTATGAGAGCAGAGGGATTACATGCAATATCCATAACACAAGTTACTGAGGCAAATATACCCTCTTAAAAGGTAGCATTGATGTTCATAAAGTACTCCCTCCATCCCAAAATTCTTGTCTTGGATTTGTCTAGATACGGATGTATCAAGTCACATTTTAGTATTAGATACATCCGTATCTAGACAAATCTAAGACAAGAAATTTGGGACAGAGGGATTAGTTGAAAGTAATCTATAAGAAATCAGTGTCAACCTCTCACATGTTTTGGTCAAAAGAGGAATTTAGAACCGTCATTTGGCACACTAAAATCACATGCAAGATCACCCAGAAAGTTGTACTACCAGTACTAGTACTGCATGTTAGATGAAAAAACACGATCAAGATCGAGAAAAAGATCGTCAACAAGAGACATTACCTGGACTTGCTTAATGAGGGATCCCGGAGAGGGGGGCTTGGATAGGGCGATGGCTTTGAGCTTGTTTGCGGTAGTCTCGGTGGGGTGCTTGCGCTTCTTCATACCATAGACATCACGTCGGCCGGTGCTCCAGCGTCCATCCAAGAGAGGAAGCTGAGAGAGAAGAGTGAAAGGAGGAACGAGATGAGGGAGAAGCGAAGCGAGTGGGGGTTTTCTTCAAGAGAGCAAGCTGAGAGAGAAGAGTGAAATGATAGTTGCTTCGTCCGTCCAACTTACTGCTAGAAAGGAGGGGGTTTTGTGATTTGACGGCTCATTGGGCATTAATGCGGCGGTTCGATCGGGGTAGTCTACCGTCACTCTACTACGGAGTAATTTAGTGCATGGCTGGTGGACCCAGGTGCTGGCTGTCCCACACGTCGGCTAAAGTGAGTAATTTAGTGCATGGCTGGAGGAGGATCCGCACGGTATAGCATGTCCACTGTTTTTCATTCTGAAGAAAAAATGATGACAGGAAGCGTTTCCACTCTTACGATGGAGGAGTGCGAAACATGGCAGCCACTTGAACATACACAGTGCTCCTACTACTAGGCATGTAGTACGTCAGTAGTACTACACAATCTTGTTGCTAGTGTAGTAAGATATGACGATAACAAATGATGTTGTGCGCATGTCAACTACTCCTATATGTAACATAGTACCTCTTTTTCGACTGTCCGGTCGAGAATGAACGGTGAGATCAATCTTAACAGAACTAGGTCCACAGCGCACGGAGTCCACAAAACATGAACCATATGAAGCATGAATAGTGTTAGACAGGGTGTATGAAGGGTGCACGGGATGGGAGCAAAAGTTCCCTTCTCGACCCACTTTTGGGTGTTTGGCAGAGTGCATGAAGAGTGCATGAGTCCACACTAGTAGGTTGACAAAAATACACGAAGAGGAAACAAATATATTGAGATGAGAATGCAACCAAACACACCCACAAGCTTTGTGCTACAGTGACTGATCTGCACCGTCTGAGTTTGATCCAATGGTCATGTTGTGCCGAGACATGGACATGCCCATGCAGAGGGCGCCTAAACACCATCGAAGTCCCTCTGCTTCTCGAGGTGCACGACGTTGGTGATGCAGGGTGCAACCGCCCACAAAGCCCACTCCCAGTCGACGGGAGCCAACTCGTCAAAGACGGCGTCCAATGGCACGAATGGATTCCGGTGACGGAGCCGTGAAATGATTCGCCCGGCAACGACGACGGCAGCCTGCAACCCCTCCTTGTCCAGCTCAGCCCCCACTATCACGCGGACACGGCTCAGCTCCTCGGAGATATAGGTGAAGAAGGAGACCAGGTCAGGAAGTCGCAGCTCATTGAAGTCGACCGGGTGGTCGAACGGCTTTAGCCCGACGGCCGGCATCGTCGCGCTGGCACGACAGTAGGCATCGGGCAGCCGCAACACGTGCGTGGCAACTTGGTTCACCAAGTGGCTGATGCGATCCTGGACCTCGTCACGATCGGCCCGCTCGCGCTCCAGCCAGCTCCCCTGACGGCCTATCATATCTCCCGCTTTCTGCAGCAACGCCGTCGACGCCTCGAGCATCTTTGTGGTGGACGCCTGCCGCTTTTGAAGCTCCATGAACTCCCACACATAACGTAGCATGGCACTCCTCTCCTCCTTGAGCTCACGGAGCTCCACGTCCTTGGCCCTGAGCTCCGCATCCTTGGCATGGAGCTCCTGTGTCAGGCGCCTCACCTCGGACTCCATGATCTGCTGCACCGCCATGGCACCAGGTAGAAGCAATGGGGAGAGGAAGCAAAGGGGGCGAAACGGCTGAAAGGCAATGCAATCTACGGGAAGGCGGAGGGAGCCAGCCGAGGAGCGGGGAATCTTTTGGTTTTCACCATGGTAATATACTAGTCGACGACTTCTCACATCAGGGAGCAGTGGGTTTTTACAGGCGGAGTCATCGTGACTAATTGCTGCCGCGCCTGCTCCTGTCAATCAAAAAATTAAAAATCCTGCCGCGCCTGCTCCCGTGAATCAAAAAATAAAAAATCCTTCCGCACCCAAACACCAGAGCAACGCCACAGTGGATATTTAAATTTACCTGCCGGCAAGTAGATAAAAAATGGGGTGAGAAAACAAATGTGGCGGCGGCCTAGCTAATCGGTCGAACTAGCCCAACTAGTTAGCCACCGTGCTTCACTGATGTACTCGGCGGGAAAGGTGGTCTTTCGTGATTTGACGACTCATTTACTTGTTCCCGCGCTATGACCGAGGAGGACCCAGAAAACGCGCGGTAGGGCATCCCACGTCAGGAAGAATATATGCGTGCACCACCCGGGAGGACCCCTAAACCGCGCGGTAGGGTGTGCAACGTCTCGGCATGGAGGAAAAATGTGTGTATAAAAATATACTGTATCAGACATAGTACCTATGGTTCGACCTCGGGACCCAGCCAGTCGGTCGAAAACACCCCACTAGCCACACAACTTCATCATGCAAACATGGCACGGAGCATAGATGTGGTTAGCTCCATCTCGACCAGCCACAAAGTCTCTTGTTCTAGGCGATTCTTCTATTTTCCAAGCTTTTTTTTAGTTGCAATAACACCACGGCAAGCTAGCGCCGCTCTTCGTGTGTGCCCATGCAAAGGTTAGACAATGGGGACAAGAGAGATTGAGATCACAGACCTGGGACCCACCAGTAAGTGAGACAGCGGTCATGCACGTGTTGACGAGGCACTCCCTCTACTCTACTCAACGCAAGTATTGTATAAAATCAAGTTATGGGACAAAGCCAACAACCGTTTGTTGTTCAGGCTATCGACTTACACTTTGTAGTCCAGGTTGCCAGTTCGAATCTCGTCTTTCAGATTTGTTAGTTTTAGGTCCAAATTTGATTAATGACAAGTGGGACCCCCGTGTGTTGTTCCGATATTTCAGTGTAGGATGATTTTTTTGAACAAACACTTTGCGCGGTTAGACAAGTAATGACACGAGTTACACGTATTTTGCAAGTTTACGAACAAAAATGATAGTGGCATAGAATATCACATCCACCCCGCAGCTTAGATACTATGGTGATACGAGTTTTGACACCGTTGGAAGTGAGATCCAATGGCTTGGGAGTAGTCTTTGTAATTATGCGCGATTTCCAAACTCTCCAAAGGTTTTTTTGCAAATAAAATATTCAGGCCTCGTGTGTGCCACTGCATCTTCGATCCAACGGCTCCCCGGTGCTCATATTAGGTGCTCCCCGTAGCTTAATTACCCACTAGGGTGATATGAGCATCTAGGTGGTATGATGAGTGATCAGCTGGCACATGCGTAGTACTTGTACTTTCTGCGCATTTCCCAAACTCTATCAGTTGTATATTGCAAAAACATTCAAACCTCCTACTGTGGGCCATTAGATCTTAGTGAACTCGTATCACCATAGAATCTATGATGCAGGAGCACCTCATACTCTCCCGTGCGAGAAAACATAAGGTGTTCTCGCAGCTTGGATGCTACGGTGATACGAGCTTGGAGGTCGTTTGATCTAGGATCCAATGGCATCTGAGTAGTCTTTGTGCTTGTAAGCAGTGGCCGAACTCTTTTGGGGCTTTTTTGCAAAAAAACATTCAAACCACCGAGGAGGTGTTGGGTCACAAATCCAACGCCTCCGAAGAGCTTGTATCACCAAAGCATCTAAGGTGTGGTAGCACATGATATTCTTACATACAGGAGAATATGATGTCCTCCTTCATCTTAGATGCTACGGTGATACGAGCTTCGAGGTCATTGGATATGGGATCAAATGGCATCTAAGTAGTTTTTGTATAAATTGTGTGCAATTCTCAAACTCATCAAGGTTTCCTGCAAAAAAATTAAGACACATCATGTGAGCTGCTATATCTCAGATCTACAAGCTCTAAGCAACTCGTATTGGCATATAGCATCTAAGGTATGGGGCCACATGATATTCTCCCGGGTAGGAGGGGTGGGGGGTGCACAACCAATCAGTGGTTGGGAGGGTGGGGACAAATATAATCTAAACAACCCTAAACACATCTCCACATTTTATCTAAGGTCGAGGGGTTGACCCCCGACAATCATAGCTCCGCCTAAACACAACATTTGCATGTACTATAGTACTAGACTTAATATTCATGTTTCAGTTTCATGTTCATTTTAAATATTGAACTAAGGACCATGGATGTCTTACATTTTACTCCCTTCATTCCTAACTATTAGTCTTTTTAGAGGCTTCAAATGGACTGGCACATACGGATGTATATAGACATATTTTAGAGTCTAGATTCACTCATTTTGCTCCGTATGTAGTCACCTGTTGAACTCTCTAAAAGACTAATATTTAGGAATAGAAGGCGTATTTTTGAATTCGTGTCATACATGCATGGTTTGGAAAAATAGATGCACTATACTTATTGGAATGTTGTTGTGTTCGTGCGTGTGTGTCTCTGTGTGTGTGTGTGTGTGGTTATATGCTTGATACATACAAAGTTTTCTCACCTCCATATTGTTCATCTTTTAAATTTGAATTTGCATTGGAAAACTTACTAGGGATACCATGAAATGTGAAATCCACGTTGAGATCACTATATCACAAACTCACTCTAATTCAACAACTCGTCATGAATCAATTACCACATTGAGATTAGTATTTGCAAGGAAAATACGGGTATTGTAATACACATAGATTCGTTCGGCAATTTAAAAGGTTCCTTTCGTATTCTCGAATGGTAGGACCCAACGGCGTACCAACCAGACCTTGGCTCGTGTTGATCCTAAAAAAACCGGGCTCGTGTCCTTCGGTGGCGTGCGTGGTACGCACATTAGGCAACCCCAACCAGTCGAGCCTCAGTGTTTCAAGTCGAAATATCTGGTGTCCAGAATTCCAGCCCTAGGAAATTCCCCTCATGTTCCCGGTCCATAATGAACAATGGAGGGATGCTTTAGTAACTAGACAACGTTACCTACCGTGCCGAGCACGGTTCAATTCCCTCGGTCGCCGCTCGTCAAGGTCACCCGTCAACTGCATTGCCTAGTACTACTACTACAACTACACAAGGGATGAGCATAGAATTGAGCCCGTTTATTCGTGCCTAGTACTTGAGTTAATATATCAGACAATGCACTGGTACGGAGGGATTATCCTTTTACTCTGCATATATATTTTGTCTGAAGTCTAACTAAGCAAAATGTTTGACCAAATCCTTTCCTAAGAAATACAACAGGACAGATGTACGGCTTGAAAATTTATTGCATGATGCAGGTTATGATATTGTTTCGAATCCTGGATCTTAAATTTCAGAAAATCCAAAAGTGAGCATAAATTCTTGAAACTGAGCATGGTCACGTGATATGGCACAAATATTACTTCGTAAGTTTTTTCTTCAATTCGAGACAAGATGCTTATGACAAGTTGCACAAATGAAGACCCAAGGTATTTTGGAACAAAGACCTGTCACGTTAAGGCGAACGCTTTCACTACTAAAACCGTGGGCGTTTACGTGCCGCCACGAGTCCCTGCTTCTCATCGGCAGGTGCCGTCCCAGCAAGCGTGTGAGTCGACGGGAGGCGTGCGAGCAAACCACTGCGCCAGCTGTCAGGGAGGCGTGCGAGCAGACCGCTGTGCGGACTCACCGGGAGGCGAGCCCTTTGACCAGGCTCCGCTGCCCATTGTTGTCCCAACTGCTCCCACTTTTAATGTCGCCGGTGCCGCAGTTTAAAATCAACCCTGCACTACCCGGTATCGCTACAATCATCTCTCTTCTTCTCCGATTCTCCTGTCGTCTACCTCCAACTAGCCTGACCTAAACGTACGCCATGCCGCATCACGATGGTCTGCCCTTTAGTGTTCCAGTTTCATGAGGAAGACACCCAGCCAGAGTCTCAAGAACATAAGGCGCTTTGGGACGAGCTTGAACGGGCCTTGCGGGAAGATGCCATGCCTGTCCCCGCTCCCGTTCCGTCTCCCGTCGCCCTGACTGTGCCAGCGCCCATCCCCGTGGCATTGATGGGCTGGGAGCTGCACATTGTCGTTGAGCTTGATGCCACGGGGTTCCACGAGGTCCCCGCCGACTTTCATGCTCCCGTGCACCTGCCAGTGCATGCGCTTGCGCGTGCACTAACATGTGCGCCCGTGTCGGTGCCGGTGCACCTGCCAGCGCATGCGCTGCGCGTGCACTGACGTGCGCGCCCGTGCCGGTGCCCGTGCACACGAATGGACAGCGCATGTCCCCTCGCGGGTGCCAGTGCCCCCCTCAATGGCATGGATGGCCGCCGTCGACCGCTTACTTGCACCAACGCCAGTCACCTCCTCCCGCAAGTTGACTCGCTCCGAAGTCCAGAACATTTTTGCCTTCCTTGAAGCTAGGCCAATGTCCAGGCGTACGCCAACAACGGTGCAAGACGCCGTCGTCGCCGTTGGTCAGTGGCCCGACGACACACAGAGCACGGCAGAGGAGCCGCTTCCCACTGCGATACGCCCCCTCCGCCGCTGCGTAATCTAAATTTGCCATGAAAAACATTCGGGCTGCCATTCTTAAAATCCGAACGTTTATCATTTCCGTTTATTTTATATCGATCGTCGTATAATTTAAAGTCGGAGTCACACTAAACGAAATGTATGGTTTGATCGATTGAATGTTCTGCTAGAGCCGTATCAAATTAAATATAAAACGTCATCAAGCCACATGTATTCCTTGTCATCCAACGACCTAGACTGCTTCAATGTCGAGCGCTCAACACGTTTAGCGTGCAGTTAATTTCATGCCAAAAATAGTGCAAATCACATGACAACACGCAAATAACATCCTAGTAGTTAATATCCGCATGCACTTAATATACTTCCAAATTAACGTGCATTGCACGTACACACTGACTAGTGCTGCTTGTACGTGAAACTAGTGTCGTGACTTGTGAACGCGTCCAAATATGGTCAACGGCAACATCGCCCGCGAGTTCTTCCTGTTTTCCCATGCGTATAAACACAGACGGGGAGGAGAGAGAGAGAGCACACATGGAACCCACCAGTAAGTGAAGGCGAATAGCACTAAAAATAATATTACATGTTATCCATTAATTAGGATGTGGTAATATAAAAACATTATGTGAACAAAGGAGGTACAACAAACATTGCTATTCTACGTATGTTGCCTATTGACGTGCGGCTTGAAGGCCTGGTCGCATGTTCGATCCTCGTCCTTTATTTTTTAATTTGTATATGGGTCCAAATTTTTTTCATGACATGTGGGCTCCTCGGTGTGTAGTTTGTAGCACTTTAATTTGTGGGTCGAAATTTGTTCCATTCCAAGTGGACTATCGGTGTGTAGTTTTGTAGCTTATTTATAATAATTAAAGAGAACAACATAGTTTTTTCAATAATACCATGGTGCGACGTTGAAGGCGAGAAAGGACGTGTGAGAGAGCGATGAACGAGCCAGAGGGAAATCAACTAGGGGAGTTGCGTGGGTTGCAACGGTGTTTGCAGTAGTTGTGGGCCAAATGCTACGAAAATATAATCTAAACCGACCGGAATAAATGCCTACACAAACTAATCCAAGGTTGGAGTGCCCCTCGCAATGTAAATAGCTCCGGCTTTGCGAGGGATGGAGAGGTAGTAGCTTCAATGCATGGAAGATACGGTGTGAGAAAGCGAGGTCAATCGAGAGACATATAGATAGAGAGACAATGTGAGTGTGGTCCGACATTCATTGAACAAATATATATATGCTCCGGAGAGATATTGTCCGATTGAGCTTTTGGCAAGGGTGAGGGCTGTAAGATAGAGCTTGAGAGATGATCCAGTCACAGACGTGTAGATATATTTTGTGCGTGGGAGGAAGCAAGGTCAACCGATCACATAGGGTCGCCGTGCGATCGAAAGAGTGAGACGGGTTGGAGAGAGTGACCTAGATAGACGATGTGCGTGAGAGAGTATACAATGTGAATAGGTCGAATTGGGCTCAAACATGGTGATATATCGTTTTTGTCCAAGAAAGAGCGGGGTCAATCGAGGCATACGGAGAGAGACAGAGAGATTGAGTGAGCGTGGCCCACCATGAGGTCGAAAGAGTGGCGGCGGCTTGGATGGACTGACCTAGATAGACAATCTGCGTGAGAAAGTATAGAGTGTGTCGATCGAGGCCCGAACAGGGAGATATATCATTTGTGTGTGAAAGAAAACGAGGTTAAACGAGACTCAGATAAAGAGAGCAAGATTGAGCGAGTGTGGCCCGCCGTGCAGAAGAAAGAGTGAGACAGTCTCGAGGGAGTGACCTAGATATACAACGTGCATGCATGCGCATGAGAGGTTGAGGGGCTAGATAGGCAATGCATGTATTTAGCATGAGAGGGTGAGAGGGAGAGGGGGGAGAGAGAGAGAGCTCGGCATGTGGTGCAATGGCGCGTGTGTGAGGTAAATACATTTGGTAACAGAGTGGAAAAAAGGGGTTGTGTAGTTGAGAGACTTAGAGATCGAAACATGGAGAGAAAGAATGAA